>NC_142676.1:21072630-21231130 GCF_964200805.1 Pocillopora damicornis
TATTTATCTATTTCTTTGTTGCCACAGATCCACAAGAACCTAATGATCAATATGAAGAGGGCAATTCTTTTGGCGACATTTATGCTTGTTTTACATCAAACAAAAGGTAACGCATTCCTCTCGTCTTTATTCATCTTGATTCAAAAATTATTATAACCATTTACAATTCCTCGTAGGCTTCATGAATTGACGATTATATCTAAGCATTACGAAAAGCAATTATGAGATAAAAGAATTTAAATCTGCGATTTCCTCGCCGGTTTAATTTGGATTCCTTAACATTTTATCATTATAAAGTGTCTCTTTTCTCACAACTACAACTAAATGGAATGCATTATTACCCATCATAAATGAAGGAGTTGGAGTTAAAAAATTGTTTTTCACTCCCTGTCAGGTCAGACGTCGGCCTCAGTGACTTGTAACTCCAATCACACTGTGAGTATAGTGATCTCAAACGTGGATGATGTAGAATTTTGGGACCCACCAGAGTGGAGAACATCGACAAACACTGCAGCGTGTCAACCAACACTTGATAATGATACTGAAACAGTTATCTATGAAGCTCTATACCTCCCTGACTGTGCTTAGGAGTCAAACCAGAAAGATGGAGAAGTTCAATACATCCTCAAAATCAGCGCTGAAAAGACTGCAGGTGATCCAGTTACAAAGCAGTTGCGCACTTATGACCACCTGTACTACGTCACGTGTAACTACGATAACGCAGGCAGAGCTTCGGCGAGTTTTGTGCCGATCAAGAACCGAGCGGATAACGACACAGGTATGCAGCTCTGGTTAAGATAACAGCATGTATAATTTACATAAACAATCTTAGAATGTATTCGTGCAAAGAGGAGATCCCTGAGGAGCGTCTATCAAACCTTTGCCACCGAATATATTGACCAGCCTTCCTTCAGTGGCTGATGGTAAAAAAAGAATCAAATAATCCCTTTGTCAAGATATGGTGGATTTGATTTCCATTTGATACAAAAAATAAAGTGGCCGAGAAACATTTATAAGAGCCTGACATGATTTTGAAAGACAGCCATGCATGCGTACAAAATGCATTCGTATTTCGTTTTGAGATAGAGAAAGTTTTACTTTTCATCCTTAACGCTACGGGACTATCCAGAGTATGCCGGTCCAAAAAGACTTCTTATCATCAACTAACCTGAAAAAATGTAGAATTTTTTAAACTGTTTTTTTTTTTCGTCAATTAGTGATCTGTAACTGCTACTGGAGTAGAAGTTACAGATCATTGAAAAGATATCTCAACTGCACTTCATTCAGTTTGCTAATCTAGCCTTGCTTTTAGCAGAACGAGCAAAATCCTTGAAAAATGCAAATGTGTTCGAGAAAGTCTTTTGAGAAATCTCTTTTGTTTTACTTTTCCTTACTGGCTTTTGTGGTCTCTTTTGTCATTTTCAGATGACGGATTTTTCACCTTTTCTCTCATGGCATATCTGGACGACATACATAGAACTCCCCTTAAAATTTCTTTTGCTTTGTTTTACTTTTCCTTACTGGCTTTTGTGGTCTCTTTTGTCATTTTCAGATGACGGATTTTTCACCTTTTCTCTCATGGCGTATATGGACGACATACATAGAACTCCCGTTTACGGCTCTGTTGATCTGGATGTAGAGATTTTCTTCAAAGCTAAAGTCGAGACTCAAAGCAATGCACCCAACCTTGACTTGTATCCTGTGCGATGCTATTCATCACAAAGCGATAATCCAGATGATACTGGTGCTAACTTTACTCTTATAAGAAACGGGTAAGAATTTCTGTGATAAAAATTTGCACGTTATAAATGACTAATATATAATTACGACAACAATGATAATAACAGTGAATATTAATTTTATAACATTTAAGACAGAGCAGGACCAACCTCATCGAAGAGCTCCTCAGTAAGTCCAGCACCTCAAAAAAAGGAAATGTAAAAATATCTGACGAGGTTAAAAATGAAAAACATTTAGAAAGATGTGGATTTGATTCGGCATGTAGGCATACAAATGAACAACTGATTTACTTCAAAATTTAAATTTCAACCGTGATTTATGAGGTAATCGCATCATAATTCAGTTTATTCCAATAATTAATACTTTTGTGTGTGAACCGTCGTTTAACTCAGTTTGTGTGGACCGTTTTGGTATCATTATTACTTCCTGTGGTTCTCAATCTAAGTGAAAGATGGCTGCCAGTGTATATCCCGGATAGACTGACACTTAACTTTATTAAAAAGAGTTCTGCTAGAGTTTCTGTGAGATATTGTCTGACTTCTGATCAAACATGAGTGAGTAACACTGTTTATTTCTATAAGAAATAAAGCTTCCCTTAAATAATGAAACCCATTCACAATTTTTTTCAGTTTCTTGCTAATAAATAGTAAGCATCCCAAAACCCTTATTGGAACCTCCCATTGTAGTTTTCATAGGAAGCTATTATTGTACGTTGAGTGCCTGGTATCAACTCAGGCAAGAACATACAGTCGATGCTATGGATTTACCTGGATCTTTTCCATTAAAGATAAAATGTGTCACCTCAAATAGTAAGAGGAATTATGCTGACATTTCTTAATTATACCATTTTTCATCATTTCTTTATAGTTGTGGCAGCGATGATGTCAGCGAAGACCTCAGCGACACATTGTCATACAGTTGTACCGAAAGCAGCAAATATGAAATGTTCTCACTCAAAAGTTATCGGTATTTTGGGGCAGAAGCAGGAGCTTCTGTTTACATCCACTGCGATTTCAGAGTTTGCTTGGCAGATGTAGCCTATACCAAATGTCAATGTCCAGATAATGCTGCCACTTGCGTAGGTGATCCTACCACTGATGTTCCTCCGAGACCGGTGCTGAGGCGTAGACGTCGTTCAATCTCTGATTCTGTGGATGAGCCACAGATTTATCACGGTCCATTCACCTTTAAGCAAGAAGAACTGAACAAAGATGAAGGTAAATTATGATTTACAGGGCTTTTAGTGATGGGACAGGAATTTTTGTTTGGTGCTTTCCACATTCTCTGCTAACCAAGACTGGTTTTCCATGATAACTGTCCAAGTTAGAAATAGAGGCCACACGGGGCAACTTGTAGAACATGGAAGATAACTTGAATACGTCAGATATGATATAAACGGAACAATATGCAATATCATATAGCGTAATGAAGACTATAGAAAATTAACAAAGTCTAGACAAGAACCTCCAGAAAGACTATGGAAATGTTCCTTTTCATATATTTTCTGAGTTTCTCTGCCTCTACTGATAAACACGGAACGCTTTCACATTATAATCTACTTACGCCCTCGATAATTTAACTATTGTTACCTACTATTAGCCTGAAATCTATTTGCTTCATTTCAGCTGCATCTGAAGACCAAGAGGAGACCAGCCAGTCTTTCCAGATGGTAGCAATTGTTGGAGCAGTATGTGGTGTTGTAGCTGTAACTGTCATCTGCGCTACTGTCTACCTTGTCATTCGCTATCGCAACAAACGCTTGCAAAATGGAGATCTGCACGTGGTCACCTAAACTGCAAACACCAATAAGCTGTATTGTGCAAACGCACCAATATTATGGTTTTTGAATTTACCAAGAAATACTCATTTGAATGAATGATGTGTCTTATGAAGCAACTTATAGTTTAGCAAGATTCAGTTGAGTTGCGGATGTTGATTTAGACATAACATTTCCCTTTTTTTAAACGAATAAATGATTGATCGGCTTTTTTCTTCAAATGATGGTGGGAATCAATAGAATTTTCAAAGTCAATCGGATTTTTGTCTTATCTTTAGTGTTAAGGTTGATTTCATTAGCTGTAACAGTGAAGTTGTTATACGCGATTCAGATAAAGGACTCTTAGTCTCTCATTGTTTCAACTTCTTATAACTAGCACACAAGCCTTACAGACAACGTTAAGTTCACACATAACTTCAGGCATAGTGAGTCCCACGTATCGTAAATTTTTATCACGTATGACAAACTTTATACTCTATATGCCGGACAGCAACGGCAACGTCGTTATTTTTCTAACGCTTTTATGATATCTAACTTAATGCTAGTCTTGTTAAGTATACCCAAGTCGCATGCGGGCCTAATTACTTTGCAATTCAACGGGCTTAAGCCGTCTTGTTGGTGAGGCACCAAAGCAGTATAATGTTTTAGAATATTTAGAAATCTCGAGCAGCATCGCAATAAAATATAAGCACCTTGGTGACTTAAGTATACAATCTCTGTGGTACTTTTTTCATGAATATTTGTATGCTAAAGAACGGAAAGGCACTCTTCCTTTATTTCGCGATCAGTCTCAGTTTTAGCGCCATAGAGTGTTGAAACCTGAAACGAGCGTTCGAATTTGTTTCAGGTCACACGCTTTTCAGGAGGAAAAAGGGAGAGTTAGTCGTTGCTAAAATAGTATAAAGTGGGGAAAACAGAAAACTGACTGCCAATGAATGGGCGATCATTACAATACTACAGGGCCTTAGGGAAAATCGGGTAAATTTTATTATAACATAACCAAAATACACAATTTCGATACAGCGTATCTCTAAGATCTTAAGCCGAAAGTTGTCGATTTTACTTTGGGAAAGGTCCAGTTCAGTCGATCACAGTGGCGTGTCAGCCATTTTGTTGGACGAAGAAGTGTTTTGTTTACGTTCTCTCCTTATACTGACTCCGAATAGCTTAAAAACACGTTTCCGCATTTCGCTGTGTCTGACGATAAAAACCAGCGGATTCACTGCGCTGTTTGAATAATGCATCCATTTTACGAATATCACTAACGCAGTCATACCGTCTCCTTTAGGCAAACAGCCTGCACAGAACTCAGCCAGCATTGAAAGAACAAAGAAAGGCGTCCATGCCATGAGGAACAAACCTGTTAAAATGCTGACGGTCAAGGCAACCTTTCGCTCTTCACGGACTTTGCACGCAACGGCTTCTGCCGTGTCCAAGCTTGGGGTTCTACGAACCAGCGAACTTGCAGTTCGGAAGATCTTTGTGTACATTGTCAGTATCAAAATAGTTGGTAATACGAAGCCGACAGTGAAAACGAAGACTGTATATGCTCTTTTAAGCGTTATCGATCTTTGCATTTGTGAGAGTGCCGCCATGATTATTGCTGAAAGCCATGCTGTTGACATCAAGATTTTGTACACACGAGTCGTTAACGTGCCGTAGGTAAATGGCCTCGAAATCACATAGCAACGTTCGATAGCAATCGCCGTAAAATGAAAGATAGAGGCCAAGGCACTAAATATATCAAAACACAAATAAATCTCCAGCAAATGTATCGGGATATTCTGGAAATTAACAAACGTGAGATAAGTCCATATCGGCACGGATACAGCTCCGACCAGTAAATCTGAAACAACCAGGCTCACGATAAAGATATTAGTGCGTGTGTGAAGAAAAGCATTGCGTCTGTAAGTTGTTATTACGAGAGAGTTTCCTACAATGATGAGAAAAGCTAAGGCCTGAGAAAACACCAGCAAAACATACGATGGTGAGCGCGATGAACCAGGAACTTCGGAAGTCGTATTCATCACCACACTCCTCTACCGAGCAAAGAAGATTTAAAGATGGTTTTGAGGGCTCCACCTTAAAAATTGGAGAAGTGTTCAATGCAAAAACAATTTCCTCCTGATGAACGTCTTATCGGGCAGCGCTTTCCTTTGATAGTCTAATTACCTTTCAAATTTTATTCAAATAAATAGTTAAACAAAGAAATGCAAAATCTTCCGTCAAAGAGCATGGCAGTAGCAGAATACGTCTTGTTCAAAAAATCTTTCACTCTTCATAAAAGACTTGTCCAATTTTTTGAGTACCTTTCGCACAATTCTTGCGGCCAACGAAAAAGGGCCTTTTTTTTAAAACATGACCAGCATAATCAAGAAGCATCCGGTTTGAAAGTATACTTGAATTGCCACAAGACAGGAAATATTTGTAGACGCAAACGACCTTTGATGACATCCATGGAAAATCTCCTCGGCTTTTCATAGAATCCATCCTTTAGTAAAACTGTCAATCTTAGGTGAAGTTCACCGACGCTTTGTAAGGCAAATTTGTCCGCCACAAATCAAAGTGTCTGTTGCCCTTTCACTGCTGAAAGATCGACACTCAAAGCCTTTTTTTATCCGGTTATAAAACAGTAAGTGTATTTCTTATCCTTAAAATTCATAACTTTGACGATAAATTGAAACCACGATGGGGGCTCCGTAAGGTTTATTTAATATCTCTATAATTCAGTATTGTAACGTTGTTAGAGCACCTAATAAATGACGTTTCTTTCATATCTCAAAAATATGATTTTTAAAATATTACCGAGAGGAACTTATGGCGTTTCATTATTAATGAAAGAAACCAGAACCTTTCGAATTCGTAATTTAATATTGATGGCAAGGGTACTTTTAAATATCTTTTAAAGGATCTAGAAACTCTAAGACAAATGCGGTTGCATAAAGCTGCTCATTTACTGTCTAAGCGCTCAATATTCATGTCTTTTTTGAAAGAAAGAAAAATTTTTGTTTGGATGAGTAAAAACTTAAAAAAAAAAGAAAAAAAAGTATATTTGAGTCCCCATGAAAAGGTGAACAAAAATAGTCCAGATGCCTCATGCGCAAATAGAGGGGAATCATCACAAGCAAAACTAATATTCGTAGAAGGAAATCATCTCCTCCTTACACCATAAACTAAGCAAAACATGTCAATGCAATTCGTCATACCATAGAAATTACACTAAGGTATGGCTCTTTATGCCGGCGATGGGCGATGCGATAATTTATAACGTGATGTAGCGTGATCTAACGTGACATGACGCATTGCGGTATGATTTGATTTCATGTGATGTGATATGATGTGATGTAACCTGATATAACGACGTTACGTGATGCGATATGATATGAAGTGACATGACGCGATGCAATGTGATATGATGTGATGTGATGTAAGGTTATCTAACATGATTTGACGTGGTCCGATGTGACGATGATGTGACCTGATGTGATTCGGGTGGTTCCACTTTACTGCCGCCGTATTGGAGAAAATTAATCAAGAAAATTCGTAATTCGTTAAATTTATCGAACGCGATACTTTGCCTCGAAAGTAATCTTCCAAAAAGATATCAATTGGCTTCATGGCAATGTACTTAAAATGAACGGTATCGTGTTCCTTGTAATGTGCTACCTCGGGTCCTCCGGTCCCTTCTGGGTAGGACCTGGTAAATGGGTAAACATCGAGGACCTCGAGGTTAGCCTGGCACATAAGGGAAGTGGCAAAGGTATTGTATAGTATCACTCTCTGAAAAGAAAAAGAGATTTTGGTGAGCTAAGTAACCTCCCCTCTTTGTACATCAAAAGCCTTCCAAGCAAGGTCAAGATTGCAAAAAAATTTTTTTTTAGTTTTTGCTTCGCAAAAAAAGGTCTGTTAAACCCACCATTATTTTCAGTACTGATTCAGTATTGTTCAAGACAGTACGAAAATCTCAAAGTACTTGGACACGCTAGAAAGCCTGGGAATGGATGGTGAAAAAAAAAAAAGTATTAAACTAAGTATTTGCCTACCGTTGGGTTCAGAAATCGCTGCCAGTCACTCTTTAGTCGACTTTCAATGTCTTTCTCTTTATTCATTGAAGTTGTAGTTTTCCAAATAACGCGAGTCTTGTACCTTAATTCACCATTTCCCTTGTTCCTTTCGTTTAAAAGATCTATCACTCCTTTTAGCAGAATCCGATAGTTGGCTAAGCTTGTGCTCTCCATGTAATGCAGGCCCAAATTCAGAATCATTGCGCTGTTTTCGTTCATCTCAGGTCGTTCCAGGACTTCTCGGATGTGATCTAAGATTTGCTGGGGTTCAAAATCCATGTCGTCCCAGGCTACTGGCTGTATACTCGGCCACGGGTACACCCACATTTTACTTAAATTACAAATTTTGAAAACTTCATTGCACAGCGGTCCATCCTTCAATGATACGTATAATCTCTCAGCATTTGAATCACCGAAAAGCCATAATGTCCCTAGTTTACGAGGAGACGTACTTTTGAATCGGGAGTGGTTAGAAATATCTGGATAAGAGAAAAATACACATTTGGATGGGTAGCATCAATCATATAAATGAAAGGGATTTGGCCGTGATAAGCTCACTGTTTCTGGATCAAATGGAAATTTTAAGCTTTGGCTTTCCATTTTAGGGGCAATACGGGACAATAGGTTTTAGATTAGGGACGAGCCAATAACAAACCAAAACCACGCGTTACGCATGCGCTGCGCTCACCCGTTAGCTATCGAGTTTAAGACTCGAAGAGACATACCATATCTGCGCGCACCCATATATTCATATTCATTTATTTTATTTATTCTCATCTATATATCGCAATAATCGATAATTTTGCAGCTGTGTAATTTTCTGAATTAGTTAAGGCCAGTCGAGCCTGTTCTCGTCATTAGGGACCTCAAACGATCAGGACGGCAAAGCCGAGGAAGACCTCGATAATGTTAAAATTTTGCGTTCACTGCCACTTACAGCGCCATAACTCAAATTCAGCAAAACGTGTGAGTAGCGTTGAGTTCTCGGAAACACTGATTGGGTTTTTGTTCTTAGACGTGCGCGCTGATTTTGGTGATTTCATGGTATTGTTTTGCAGAGGACACTCAAGAAATGTTCAAAGCCTTCAAACGCACATACTGAGTTAAAGTTTTGTCCAATATATCTTCTGTTTTGCCACTTCCTCGTCGCCTTCGCCGTTCAAGGTCTCTATCAACCAACTGCCAAGTCACTTCACTACTCAGAAAGGACAAAAATTGACGTGCGGACGTGGACTCTTGAAGAAATTACACTTGTTACGTACCTGTGAGGTAAGGTCTCCAATTTTTTCCAAGCCACCTCCCAAACCCATCCCACATGAAGTTACACTTCACTCCACAGGTCAAGTCAAAGTCTGGGAGGAAACTTACCCTCTGTGAATTCATTTTTGATTGCCTGTTTAGACTGTTTATTAAATAGGTTCCTATGAAAAAAATTTACACACATCATAAGATGTATTTTCGCATTTTCTCACAAAATTGGATATTAACTATGTTTGGATGTAGCGGCAATAAGTGGAAAGTATTACATCTAAATCTTTTTCTATCAAGCACCTTCTAGAAAAGCAGGATAGAAAAGTATTTCGTAAGGTATCTGGCATAGACCGACACCCTCTAAGGGGACTATTACCCAAGAAGAAAGAATCGACTTACAATTTAAGGAATTAAACAAGTCAGTATCCGAAAGTTAATACAGATAGATTCAAGAACTCTTACATTAATCGCTTAATTTTTAAATACAATTTAGCTATGTGAGCGTATTTTAATTGTAAATAACTTAGATGTATATACTTTTTACTCAAATACTGTGACATGAGATATTTATTTTTTATCTTGCGAGGAAATAAAGACTACTATAGTAATAGTCAGGCTATAATCTAGGATGTTGCATCTGGGACTTTTGTGGAACTCTTCACATTACAAGCACATTTGAGAGACTTGTGTGAAGAAAAAAAACCAGTTTTATTAACCCTTTGACACCTAGGAGTGACTAGCATCTGGAATGATGTTACATGTACCTGGTATTTTTATTGGGTGTTTTCCTTGAGAACGAGAAAAATCCTCTCTAAATGTCTACAGTGGGAGTAAAAACTCCTTAGGACATACCTATACCCAGATATATTTAAAATGACCACTTTTTGGCCAATTCAGGCGAGCACACAGAACCTCCCCTCCCCCCTCTAACAATGTTGGTAAAAGTGAGCAATTGCCACGGTGCCTTAACAAAGCGCACACAATTCAGCATTGTTTAGGGGAGAGGTGGGAGGGGGGATAGTTCGACATTAGTACTATATATCCCGTTGAGTGTTCCATGACTTTTAACCTGCATATTACTTGATGGCTTATTTCTAGATTGTCGTAGCACCTTCGCCTTGGAAGCGAGAATCACCCAATGCTTATTTTCATCTTTTCCTTGAAATAACTAAGAAGTTATTAGATCCTATCCTACCTCCAGCTGTAGGTAACGGAATGTTGATCATAATAAGCTTTCCATCTTGAAAGCGTTGAAGAAGGTAATCCTCTCTGGCTCGGTTCTTTCCAAGCATGCCTTCTTTCTGTAATTTACCTTGCGAATTCCCTGAGGAAAAACAATACTTTTAAAATAAGGATTCTCTCCTTTGGAACTTCCATTTAATGAAAGAAGCGGGTAGGATGAAAAACAACTGCGGTCACTAAATACAACAGTGAGACTCGATTTGTCGCGAGCGTGGTTTCAAGAAAACATTTGGGTCACCGCACGACGAATTTAATCTTGGATCTTTGGATTCTGCGATCTGATGCTCAACCATTAGGCAAAAGAGAGCAGCGGAGCATTCGGATCGCGTACTCTAAAGGTCTTAGGTGCGATTCATCGAGGGAACTAACTTTTTCATCGCCCCATCCTTGTCACAAGAAGAATAATATCTTTCATTATGCCTTAAACAAACGCAAAATCTACCATCTTTCTTTTCTAAAAAATAAATAGTTATTCGTACCAAATATAAACCAATTTTTCGGGGGTTCTCGATATCCATCACATAAGCTATAGTCCAGAGTGGTATCCAACTTATAGACCCCTGGGTCCATAACAAGAAACAAGAACTCGTATGTTCCATTTCCGTGATCAAACATTGTAGGTGACACAGTGGCCGGACCGAGAAGCAACACGCGCCACGAGTCGCCGCCAATGTGCTTCAACTTGCCATTCCGAGTCTTTGTTTGAATGCTGAAACGACTGAACTGACCTGCAGGCCTGATGTCAAAAATCGAAATCAAACTCTTGCTGGCATCCGTCTGAAGTTCGCGATTAGGTGACGGCCCATTCCATGAAATATTGTGGAAACATGGTTTAAGGATTGAGTCCAAATGAACTCGCGCTTGGTGAATTCTACACCAGCTTTCTTGAAAACTTTCGACTTGATGCGAAGTTTTCAGCGCGTCTTCGAAGCAAAATGAATTTCCTCCATTGTTTCTGAAATAATGGAAATAAAACATTTGGAGTGCTATTGCTGATAGCCATAATTTCAGAACCGCTCTAGAATGCCGAGCGATGAGGGAGATCATTTAGAATGAATAAATGTTTTATTTATTAGGTTTATTATTATTTTCGTTAATAGGAAAGGACGTGGTGTGAATGATGTTGATCGTAATCATGGTAACTAAGACTAAACCGCCAGTAATCTTTTTGTCAGCTTTTTCAACCTAACACTTATCGTAATTCAAAATCTATCAAATTTAATGAAGAAAACAGAGCCAATAAAAAAGCTTATGTTAATGGCCAAGTGATTCGCAGAAATAACTTTGGCCAAAACGTGACCGTGCCCACGCTTATTGAGACGTGTCAAGCATCTATTACCATCAGAAGCGCGAATCACGTCGTACAATTCTTTGATAGTCCAGTTTTTGACTATGCCGATATCATTTGAGGAGACAAGGATAATACTATTATTATGGAAGATTTGCAAATACTGCAAAATAAAGCCGCAAAAGTTATCCTCGATTTGCCGAGCAACGCTTCATTCACTGATGCTTCAAAAACTCTTGGCTGGCCAACATTACTGCAACAGCGCCTTGTACATAGATACATTGCCACCTCTAAGTAAATTCACGGGCTTGTGGATTATAGCTTTAACATTTAAAGAAATTCTGACATCCATAGTTATAATACGAGAAGAAAGAACGATGTCCGCCTTCCTCTTGTTAAAAGAAACAATGGAAAGCAAAGACTTTTATACATATGTGCAAAAGAATGGAATGTTTTAGGTACTTCTTTTAAAGAAATCGACTCTTTTCTCGTTTTTAAGCAAAGACAGTTAGTTTTTTTATCGACTGAATAATAAGCAACTTTTATTAACATTTTTCGTGTATTTCACAGTTTTTGTGTTTTTAACTTGTTATCTATTTATGATGACTTTTATTTTTTTAATACAGTGCCCACAGAATACCACTTTCCAGTGACGTGAGCACCCTGCATAGAAACTGTTATTGTTATTATAACAATATGCACAAGCCGTGTCGTGTTCAACGTGAATAAAATTCGAGTTTTTGCCGATCTCAATTAAATTGGGTCGACGGAATTGATTCAAATTCCAATTACATGTAATTCTAGCAGCATGCCCTCGGCTTATGAATGAATCTAACGAAAACATCAAAGAACAATAGTTGTGCATTTGATTCGCCTCAACTGAAGTGCGCAAAGTGTCTGGCCTTAGCTTTAGCTAAACTAAGATTGCTAGTTATGTCAAGTAAATTTGGTGATGCTTTATTAATGACATCTTACTTTGTAAATTGACTGTCGATTGTGATTTTGGACTTCTCTCGTATCATGAATATGAAGCAAAATAGAGGTGAAATTTAAAGCTTTTACAAAAACCAACACGATTCTAAGTTTCAGAGTTTTTCTAGCCGTATATAGTGTTTAACGAGGTTACAGTAAAAAAAAAAATAAAAAAAAAAATCCTCGGCGAATAACAAAGAGAGGCACAAGTACATCAACATTCCAAGCAAATGTGTTCGGTTACTATGGTTATAGCTGTTGTAGTTTCAACGTGTCCCGGTGGATAATTTGCATAAGGTTAAAAAGCAGAAAATTTTTTACAACCATTCGATGGAACTTACATGCTCCAAATGAGCCAGGTTTACGTCCACTGGTGGAAAACATTTGTCAAATGTTGGCTTTCAACAGTAGCTGTTCATCTTCTTCACTACAATTATGTCAGCGATGAAAGAAACTTATATTCTCTTGAGGAATCAAACAGAATTTCCCAAAATGTCGAACAATTCAAAGAATACTGGTGTCGAATTCGCCGAGCACGGGTCGACTTGGACTCAATTCTTAAACCATGTTTTTACAATATTTCATGGAATGGACCTTCTCCTGAACGCGCGCTCCAAACGGATGCCGGCCAAAGTGCGATTTCGTTCTTTGACATTAGACCAGCAGGTCAGTTCAGTCGTTTCAGCATTCAAACAAAAACTCGGAATGGTAAACTGAAGCACATTGGCGGCGACTCTTGGCGTGTGTTACTGCGCGGTCCGGCCACTGTGTCACCTACTACGTTTGATCACGGAAATGGCACCTACGAGTTTTTGTTTCTTATTATGGACCCTGGGGCCTATAAGTTGGATATCACTCTGGACTATAGCCTGTGTGACGGATTTCGCGATCCGCCAAAAAATTGGTTCATCGTAGGTAAGATGTCTGAAATATAATCAAAAAAAGTTCCTTGGGGAGTCTTGTTTGTGATGTGAATTGATGCTGGGCAAGATACTAAACTCTAGATAAGAGTTCTTTGCTTAAAAATTGTACATATAATGGTCCTGTAGCTTTTCTTGGGTTTGATTAGTGTTTCAACAACAGAATCAAAGGTAAATGCACATGGAAAGCTGTTCTTTTGATTAATCCAATTGGAAATCTGACTTAAGAATACATTTTAAGAGGGCAGTGCTTCAATTTGTGCAAGTCTCACTCATTTGAAGTCATCACAGATTATTAAAACGGTAATTTAATAAATTACATTATACATTCGAATTCAATTCGAGCCAAAATGTTTGCGCAGATTACGAAATCATTCATCTCATCTTCTGTCTACTTTTTCTGAAACTTAATTCTGAACACTTAAAACTTAAAGATATATGGCATCAAGATTCTGAAACGTGGTTTTTTTTATCGTTGATTCTCCTTGCTTGATAATCATAGATGTTCATAAATTTGAGTTGGTTCTCTAAAACCATTATCATACAAGTACACCGCAGTCGGCAGCAAGTTTCTTTCATTCCCTCTTGTCTTGCACAAGGTTTCATATCTCTTCTGGCGTTTTAGGAAAGTCGTAGTAAAGATACCAGTCGCTTAAGTCTCAGCTTTAGGCAACCAGACTTAGACTTACGCAACCATTTTGCCGCATCAGGGAATGTCCTCAAGGAAGCGGATCTTTTGTTCGTGTTATGAAGCTAAAATAAGTAATAAAAAGAGTGAAAAAAATAAATCTAACAAGTATTTCCCAATCTTGGACAAAATTTTTGCTACAATTTTCAATTACCCACCACAGATCCTTTTAGTTTTGACCTGTTAAACCACCAACTGTATGTGAAGCACCTCACCTCATGAATACTACAACCTCGTCAAAACGATCCATCTTTCATGGCCAGCGGTCGCATTGATGAGATCTACTATTTCATCTTTTCGCATCGACCCGTTTGTCCCTTTTTCTTATTTTACTTTTTTTACAAGGAAATTCCCAAGGTAAGATGCAAAAAGATGGGACACTCGGTGCAAACCGTGCGAAGGACGACTACCTTCTTCAATCATTCCAGAATGGGAAGCTTATTATGATTAACATTCCGCTGCCAGACGATAGAGGTAAGGGAACTTGTGAATTTCTGACTGGATCAACGTTTCTGACGGTTTTTCTTTTGCTGTGCAAACTGAAAAATAAGCTGTATATACACAAAGCAATTAATTTGTGACGAGCACCGATCGTAAACACGAAGTCGCAATGCGTTCAACAGTGTACTCTCAAGGAACTACTCATTATTCATTATTTATACCCTGGGGGCGGAAAGTAGGTGGGCGGGGGTTTCGGAGGAATTTGGGGGATCTCATGGTTTTCTCTATAGTTTTCAGGGGGAACAGAAGGGGATCAGTTGTCGCGAGTAGAGTATAAAGAGGGATGGAATTATATAAAATGGACTGTCCAAAAAGTAAGATCATTAGAAAGCAACAGAGCTTTAGGGGAGAATAGGTAAATTTTGTTGTGGCTTTACCAAAATGTTCCACGTCCCCTTCTCCCTGATGATAAATTTAGACCAGTCGCTGATTGCGTTTGAGCTTCTGTTTAGCAAGGAAACACTTTCCCGCATTACTTTGATCCTCATGACCCTTTAGGAAAAGCTATCAAGTGCACCGTTTCAAATACAGTCCAAGTGAACCTATTTGCCGTTTGTTGCAATGTTCCGGTCCTTTCCAGTTTATTCATTCTGCCTGTAGGAGCATTTCTAATGAACCATTTACCAGACCGCCCCTGCCTCTCTGCCAAGTTTAACTTGTCTTGTGGCATGGATTGTAAATTTACGTGGGATGGATTCGGCCGTTGGCTTGGAAAAAATTGGAAGCCATATCTTACAGGTATGTTTAGGGATTGTGGTTTATGGCAATTAAGCAGAACTAGCGAATTAAATTGAGGATGTAACTCCCGTGAGGGAATTTATTATAAACCAACAGATTTCAGTCGTCGTACAAATGGTAGACGTAAGTAAGAACTAAAAGTCTGAAAACTGTAAGGGTAATTACGTCAAAATTCAGAGCTTGTGTAAAATAGTCTGTTTCAACGCTCTTCAGTGAATTCACTGAAGAGCGTAGAAAATGAGTCCCTGCGCAGACGCATTAAAGTCGGAGGACCTCCCGCACACACCGTTCAGTTGATCTACCGCTGAGCCATACAGAACTCGTGACGAGCCATCACTTGACAGTTGGTTCATATGTTATTCTCGTCTTGCATACTGTTCCTGACGGTGAATGTTATTATTTTTCGTGATGTATAGATCTTTAGGGGAGCTCTAACCACTTGAATTCTTTACAGAAGTACCTGGGCACACTAAGCCGATGAAATTGGGTATCACGGCTCCCAAGCTGGAAAAGTTGTGGATTTATGGAGACTCACAGGCCGAAAGACTGCACTTATCCATAAAGGATGGACCTCTTTGTACGGAGATCTTTAAATCTTGTAATCTAAGTAAAATGTGGGTTTACCCTTACAGCGGTCAGTTTCCAAAATGGGATGGTCAAGACTTCGATAAGTCCATTATTCTCGATAGTCTCAGGGTTGTGTTGGAAAGACCCGATATGAGCGAAAACAGTGTGTTGATTTTGAATCTTGGACTGCATTACATGGAGAGCATCAGACTACAAGATTATAGAATACTTCTTTTGAAGGTGATTGATCTATTGAACGAAAGAAACAAAGGTACAGGCGAACTGAAGCATAAGGCTCGTGTAGTATGGAAAACGTCCACTTCTATAAGCAAGGAGAAGGACACTGGAAGTCAACTGACAAGTGATCGACGAAGATTTCTTGCTCTACCGGTAAATATATGGGGGGAAAGCAGACATTAGAGTTAGTACTTTCAAGTAGTTAGTTTCTTTTTCTTTGTTTTTCTTTTGGTACGTTATTGCTTTTCTTCTTCGTGCGTATGGTTGGTTGATCATCGGCCGGTTGAAAATTCGATATCTCCACCGGTGGTTCGTTTATTTCTCGCGTTATCCTTTTACGTAACCAATTTGAATTCATTCAATTTTAATTTTCGCCCGAGACTGAAGATGATTTTCAAAAATAAGAACTTTAAATGCCTTGAGAAATGTGACTTAATATCTAAATGTCCTTAAATTTTCTTTTTTTTTAAATAAAATTTTTACTTGAAAAGATTGACAGCTCCTATACATTTCTTGGAAACTTAAGCCGTCTTATAGTTAGTAGCGGTATAATTATTATTATTTTTCACTTTGCAGCGTGTGGCACTCTATAATTCTCTTGCAACCTCCCTCATGTGCCAGGCTGGCTTGGAGTTGCTTGATGTTTACCCTTTTACCAGGTCTTTTCCGGAAGGCACCGGAGGACCCGAGGTAGCGTGGTACAAGGAGCGTGATATTGTGCATTTCAAGTTCCATGTGATGAAACCTATCGAACACTTTTTGGAAGAATACCTCTTGGGAAAAATAGCACGTCCCATCAATTTTATGAATTACATGTTTTCATAATGCAACGATTGTTGTAATCTAAAGTCTTATGATAAAGGATTGTTTACGCCAGAGAAAATTTGCCCACTATCAACTTTTGTCAGTTCAGTTCAAGTCAGTTCAGATAGGTCAGCAGACGTGACAACTTGAAAACTCACAAAGAAGTAATTACAATGCTTAAGTGAAAAAGTAAAGAAGTAGGAAAGTTAAGAAGTGGGAAAGTAAAATGGGAAGGTGTAGAAATGAGGGAAAATTTATAACAATCGTAAAGAATAGGAATCAAACCTGTTTATTCGAATTCAATAAGCATTATAATATAGCGCGTAAATTTGTCTAATCAAATTCAATTGCTTGAGCATGCTTCATATTCCTATTGTGCACGCTCATGACGTCAGCAACCATCCCTCGAGAAAAAAATCTTTACAACATGTAGGCCCCGTCCACACGTATCCGTATTTATCCACGTCCACACGTTGCCGTTTGTGAATCGTTTTTGGTGTCCACACGTAAACGCAAAAACGATTTGAAAACGATGACGTCGCCTACTGAGCATGCTCTTTAGAGCAAAACATGTGCCCGCAGTCTCACGTATCCCTGAGCCTGAATCCTCTTGGCTGTGCTCTTGGGCTTCTCAAACTTATCAACAGTGTTCGCATGGCCAGAAATCCGTGACAGCATGGCCGCCACGCACGCGCATCGATGTCAAACTCGGTCTTAGGTTACAAACGAGTCGCAAAATCACTACAAGGTAAACAGTGCACTTTCAGCTAACCTTCTTTTAATAATTGCTCCTGTGTTACAACCGAAACTAGAGCTTGTTTATTCGCCATGTTTTCATTAATGGTCGAACGGCCGAGAGCACGCGTTGGACTAGGTTTGAATTGTTACGTCATCGTTTTCAACTCGTTTTCAAATTTATCCGGATAAGGCGTCCACACGGAGACGCTTTGCCAGCGTTTTCAAATTTATCCACTCTGGAGAACGTTTTCAAATTTATCCGTTTCGGTGTGTGAAAACGCCGTTTACGTGTGGACAGAACCCGTTTCCGTATAAATATTTATCCGTTTTCAAATTTATCCGGATACGTGTGGACGGGCCATCGGGTTGAAAATGTTATAAAACAATTGGTTCATAAGTCAGCTGTGCGTTCATCGAAATATGCAGCACTTGGGAATGGAGAGCACGAAAGATGCGTAAGAGTTGCTCGAGACGTAGTAGAGAGCAACTCTAGCTTCTTGAGTGCTCTCCATTCCCAAGTGCTGCATATTTCGATGAACGCACGCTGACTTATGAACCAATTATTAAGTATTTATTTATTATCTTTCGGATGCTCTTGGAACCGTGTCAAAGAGAAAGCCGGAGTATTCTTTATAAATTTCCGTTTAGAAATCAATTTGGCAGTTATGTTATTGTTTTCGTAAATACTTTTTATCATAAGACGGGAGAAAAGAGCTTTTATCGGCGTAAAAGGCTAGTTTTTTCAAGAACAGCAGCACAAACAAGTCCTTGCTTCGATCTTAGTTATAAGTTGTTCCAAAAAAGGATGTCTTAAAACACAGTTCTTTGCTGTCTACGCGAAGCTTGCATTTACAAAAGTAATGCTTACAAGAGTTACCGTCGTTTTAGAGTCTGCGCTTTTTTTCTTTTGAGATTATCTAAAACGTTTTCTCAAATCCTCGCCCTTGAGGTTTTTCCTTTCTTGTTTCCGAAGGAAGTTAAATTTAGAGCTCTTAATGGCACTTTTATTTTTGAAATTTTGCTTGGCCATACGCACTCTGTATTTTTTCAATAAGCCTTTAATCTGTCCGTTGCACTTTGCAATAAAGTTGTACCTGTCGCTCTTTGCAATAAGATTGTCAAAATTTTGTAATAACACTTGTTACACCTTGTACCAACGGCAAGCCTAATCTGCACTTCTCTCGTCAGACACTAATGGCCCCGTATCTTGTGTTAAACTCAGCCAGTTTGATATACAGAATTGGCAGCATGAAAAGTCTTCCTGTAATCTCAATGGGCTTTACAATCAACAATACATCTTAAGTAAGAATAAACGAACAAAAAAGCCCTTTTCTCGCTAGATTGTTAGAAGGAGATCCTCAATTTTAGGGCATTTTATCTCCAAAACAAAGCGCGCTATTGACATAAAAATATTCTTGGGGAATATGTGCATAGAAAATTGGATGATTTCATGACAGAGCAATCCAGTTATCTGATCAGCCAGTGAGACTTCAATGAAGAAGTTCTGGCGTCATCAAGGATGACCCAATATGGCGTCTGTACGTCTGTTATAGGCCGATTGTCACTTGTACCTACACGTTTCAAGACAGTTCAAGGTCATCTCTTCTTTCACGTTTATAATAATGAATTTTTTTATACTGTTAATGTGTTAAAATTAAAAAAAGCACAAAATGCAAAATTGAAATAAATTGTTTTTTAAAAAACAGCAATCATAAATTTGATGCGACTATTTCAGAAGGCCCCGCGTGAACTCTTCTCAGGGATGACTTCTTAATTCGTCAATTTTATCTTGAAACAACTCGTTTGACAACTTTCAACATTATTTCCCAGCGACAGCTAGCTCCAAACTCAACAAGGTTTTTTTTTTTGCAGTTGAACCAGGTTTAAATATGTCATCCTTGAAACCAACTTCAATTAAGCAACGAGGAAAGACATTCGGAAAAAAAAAAACTTAGAATGTAAAATTTAGAATAGGGCAACGAGAAAAAGAATATGACAACGAATTTGTTTTTTCATCACGAAAACATGCATCGATTTACAAATCTAGAGTTCATCGTTCTCGATGGATTGAGTTATTAAAGGAAACGATCTCAATACGCCTTTATTGATACTCATAACTGTTGCTATGCAACGCAAGCAATCCTTTAGGATAGGATTACAAGCAAATAATATAAAACAAATTAAGACAGAATCACAATAGAGGCAGTAAATTTATTCTGCACGTACAGACAGGTGGTTTTTCTTTTTTGACAGCTTTCTTTTAATAACTGAAAAACACTTCAAGCTCTTAAATTATGAGTTGATATTAAATGCCATCCTTAGCGGAAATGCGCTTTCAGGCTTGACAGATAGTCAAAGGGTTTAGCTTTCATTCGAAATTTGATTTTGACATAGCTGGGAAACCATTCGTGGAAAATTGTGATTTTTCTTTTACACAGTTGTTATCACAGGAAAGCCTGTATGAATTCACTAGCGTTAGTTAATACCACGAGCATCCAGAATTCAAATGACACTGACGAATGGCAGCTGCCCCACTACGTACCTCTCCGCGCCATTCAAGCACCTTCCATTCTTCTCACTGTTGCGATATTATTTGGCAATGCTCTTGTCGTCGCATCCTACAAGATTAACCGGCGACTGAGAACTCGAACAAACGCATTTCTCGTCAGTTTAGCCGTGTCGGATTTCCTGGTTGGAAGTATATCGATGCCGATGTGGATCTACAACATCATCATAGTAGATAATGGTTCCGTCCCTTTTAAAGCCGTTTACAAAACTTTCGATGTCTTTTCAGCTCTGGCTTCCATTTACCATTTGACCGCCATAAGTATCGAACGTTACATAGCCGTTTCTCGACCGTTTTATTATAAAAGTTTACCGTCCTTGTTTCAACGGGCAATGATAACATCTGCATGGCTTGTCGCCGGCCTACTGGCTTCTCTCTCGTCTTTTACCATGCCATCTGTTTTTAAAATCCCTTGGAACAGTCGAGTATATGCCACTGTTATGTTTATCATCGGTTTCGCAATTCCGGCAGCCATTATGTTTTTTATGTACGCGGGCGTTTTTTCAGTAGCGCGCTCTCTTCTTCAACGTTACCCGCACCACTCCCCAGGGGGTCGACAAAGCACAGGTAGCCCGATGAGCCAATACTATCAAGGGGAGAGAAAAGTGGCTATTACCGTGGCATTCATCACAGGTTTGTTCATCGCTAACTGGGTGCCATTTTTTACTGTATCTATCATGGCTGCCTATTGCTTTCACTGTCTTCCTTCGTCGCAGAAAACATTCACATGGCTTGTTGCTATTGTTAAGGGTGTGCACTACCTGAACAGCGGTGTGAACCCACTAGTGTATGCTCAGCGGGACAGTGAAATGAGAAGAACATTTCTCACTCTGTTAGGACTTAAGCGCGTCAATCGTCGTTTGTGCGCCAAAAAAGAAAAGCCATGGGGAATTAAACAACTGACTGGACGCACGATACAGTGTTATCATTTAGGTAGTTCTAGTGGTGTGCAATATCATGTGAGTGGTTCAGTTAATGAAATGTTTACTAGAATTCCTGAAAACCATGTGGGTCACTCTAGACCGATGATTTCTGAGTAAGCTGCACCCCAGGTCCAGAAGTCCTGTCCAAGCTATTCCATTATTTTCCTAGGTAAGACAGTTTAATTTTACCGTGCCCGCCAAGCCCAAGAGTATAAATGGGTATTCGCAGGCTGCTCACTTGGCGAGAACTCAAGAAGGTCAGCCCTCAGTGGAAAAGCATGCCGTTAGTTTAATTGATGAGCTCCGATAGCATGGATTTGGCTTGTTTACCAATTGCAGTTAGTTTCATCTTACTGTTTGATAAGTAACATATATTTGTTTGATCTGAAACCTTCCGATGAATGATGCGAGAACTTTGCAAGTAAGACTGTCGAGCTGCACGGACGAAGGCGAAATACTGTCGAACGAAGACCTTCCTGTGCATTTTTCATTTTCACACAATGTTTATATAGTTTTAAAGGGAGGTCCGAGGTTTAATTCTTTTTTCTGTGGTACCTGTTCTTAAAATAGAAAATTTGTTTTGTATATCCAGCTACACCTGCCAATTTCACCGCTTGCTTTTTAATTATACCGTACTGACGATTTCAACGAACTCCAGAAAATGCTGTTAGTTGTAATCATCTGTGATAACGTTGCATAAGAAAACTTGTCTTCTTTAGTTTTATAATAAATTTAAAGAATAAAATTAAGCTTCCTTCCAAAACAAGTACCCTTCCTGATTTGAAGATCTTTCAGCATCTACCGAGAAAGATGTCGAAAGAAATTACAATCTTTATGTTTCGATCAGATTTCAGTTTGCGTTCGAGAGCAAGTTTTTTTTCTGCGTTTGACGGGATTATATACAAGTTCTTTGCTCATAATCGTCACTGAAATAGACTACGCGCCGTCTACAATCGTTTGTAATTTTCCGCACAAATCGGCTTCGCAACGAGCAATTCCGCAATTTAATTCATCAAGGCTTGTACGGAGAAGTATATCTATTTTTAACTTCTTAACATTAGCTGCAGTTAGTTCAGCGTGTAACGGGTCTTGAAAATGAATGAGATATTGAATCATGGGGCTGGGGTGTTATCATAAGCCTCAAGACATTTGCATTGAGTAAAACTGAAAAACTTATACTCAGGTTAGTGGTAAGCCAACTTTGAAAGTTTACAAAGACGTAACGGTACCGGGGCTTAGAACATAACATGCTGATATCATAATTGAAAACGCACCACCCTGAAGAATCTGCTTTGCGTCAATTATTATCTGGTGGGGGACACTCCATTACCAGTCCTTCTCGTCGCGTGGACATGAGCCCGCAGATACCCAGGGAAGATGAGCAGTAAAAATACCTAACGTTAAGCGCTTGGAAATTCGCTACTGCCCCCTACCGTCTTTGTAAAATCTTAGCCACGCCCCTGCTATATATAACTATTGTGTTTCTGTGTTTCGATTAAAAAATCGGCTGATTGACTAATTGAGATTTATTTGAAAATGAAAGGGATGAGGTATAATGGCTCAGAGCCTCTCAAGTGGAGTCCTGTGACGTCTGACTTTCCTCTCCCCTCGATAGTATTGGCCCATTAGGCTTCCCTTGCTTTGTCGACCTGCGAAGAGGTGATGTGGATTACGTTGAAGAAGGGAACGTGCCTCTGAGAAAACACCCACGTACATACACAATATGATGGCTGCAGGAATTAAGAGGCCACCGACAAACAATGATGATATTGTAGATCCACATCGGTATCGATATACTCCGACCAGGAAATCCGACACGGCTAAGCTAACGAGAAACGCGTTCGCCTGTTGATGTTGTGAGATGCGACGACAAGAGAACTGCCAAATAATATCACTGTGGCAAGAAGAATGGAAGGTGCTAGAATTGCTCGATAAGGAATTAACTCGGTTGTGTAATTCTCCTGTTACATTTCCTTGCAACCTGCTGGTATTTCTTAGCATGAAAGATGCCATTCTTCTAAGGGCCTTGGAAACTTCCCAACCCTTTTCGGAGTAGGAACTTAATCCTTACACGATCTGAATCACTTTTTGATTTATAGTGAAGAAATGTAAAATGGTTTCCGTGTTTACATCAGGCTATGTAAACACGGAAACCATTTTACATTTCTTTTCTAAAATAACTAATGAAAGAGGAACGAAAACCGTGTTTACATACGCTCATGTAAAATGGTTTTATGGCCGATCAGAGCGCGCGTACTATTTGAATTATTTTATAAATATATTTTGTTGCACGCCCTTATCTATTCTGTGGTATAAGCAAGCTCTTCCCACAAAGCAGATAATATCTTATAGTCTTAAACCTGTGTAAATTTATTTATAAAGGGCTTGCAGTTTTCTTGCGATATCTGCTCAACTAGCCGCGTAGATTTTGATGAAATGGGTATATGTCGAAGAAACGGGACCATATTTTTTTGGCAACGGCTCTAGATGAAAATTACATTTCCCTTCGTTGAAATTTAAGTTTTTAACTATAATCTCGCTTTTTATGAAATCGTAGTGGTTTTCGTTCCATGGGAAAATGTCTCTTGCGTTCTTGAGGTTACCTTTAATCGACGCAAGTGAATAAGTTTTCACGAACTTTTTGCATTCGAAAGGTTATCTTGAGGTCCCATAATAATCAGCTGTAACATACGGTACATGTATTTATTTTCATTTTTTATGAAATCTTCCATCTAGTAATCAATTCATCTTTTTTATTATAAAATTTCTAGCCTCAGAGATGCTTATTTGTTTGTTTTTTTTAATTAAACGACTATCTTTACTTAAACGATAAAAACATGTTAATAATAGTAACACTAATGAGCTTTGAAAACTCTGAAAAACCTGAGTGGCTATATAAAAATCAACATCAAATATTTCGTTTACCTTCTCCCACGCCGCCACACCTCAACCTCATACAATAATGGGGAACATGTTACTTAACATACGGTATAAGTATTCGAATTTTAATCAAATGTTCGATCAGGTAATTAATTCATCACTTTGACAATAAAGTTCCCATCCTTCAATGATAACATTGTTTTCCAATTTTAAAATTATCCTTACGATTGCGAAAGACTATGCTCAGGTAACTATGAGAAATATGTAATTTGAGGCCGCGTAAAATTCATTAAAAAGATTTCACGTAGGGAATATTTTTTACGTCAGTATAGGCCGACGATTCTATTACTTGGATACATCGGCAAAGCCACGTAGATGTCTTCTCAAAGGTGCAATCATCCATATCCTCAATCGTAGTTTACCAAACTACAAAGTAGTTTCTACTGATGCTTATGTTATAGTTTCTAAAGCCTTCTTATAAACATTCTGGTATCTAGCTTGCAGCTTAAAAAAATATCAGCCGGAGTTCAAACCTTTTTGCATTATTTTAAAAGTATTTGGAGTTTAAAGTGGGTCTAAGTCTCCAACACTTTTTTCATTCAATTTAGAAAAGACTGAATACCAAGTCAATATTCTAATTCCAATTACGACGTTCGAATAACATAAGGAATGACGACTTCCCCTTTAAGGCCTCATAATTCATAGAATATTATTAGCAGAGCCAAAAGAGATTTGAGGACGTAATTACGAATAGTTTGTCCACACCAGATCGGCCTTTCGCTTTCCTTCTGTAGAGAGCATGGGTCGATGCGTCGTGTTAGAATACTGTTCACATATATAGTTCCTTTGAAGTGAGCAAATATAGCATATACATACCTTAGATTTGTTTGATTTGCTTGTTGTGCGTAATTACTCTCCGATATTTGCTTGCGGTAAACATTTATTCTCTGACAACGAAGCTCGTTTGTTGGAAATTGCGAGCAATTTCGATCAAACTCTGCTTTAATCACCAAACTATTGTCGTCGTAATTAAAAAAAAAACCTTCGAACAAACAGGAGCGTTCTTTAAAATGACAGTCTGAACAGTTCCACAGGAACAGTTTTCTGAGAATAAGGATCGTCAACTAAATATTCCTCACGATGTAAGTTTGCAATTCTTCATTAATAGCTTATTTGATTCAAACGAAACTAGTAGCATCCTAAAGTTACTTCATTTTCATTATCGACATTTTCCTTCTTCGTGAAATTTTAACTGAGCGAATACTCATCATGTATGATTTTATTTCTTCGATTTTAACCCTACATGAATCAAACACGAGCATCAAACTCTGCAAAAAAATAAATATATATTTTCGTCTATTTGATGGCGCACAGAGTATAGGTTTCGAGAAACTGCACATATTGAAAAGAACAGTATGCATATGTTAGGCCTATTTTCTTATCACAATTTTAAGAAAACAAATTTAAAAACTGAGCTTAATTAATTCCCCGTATTTAAAAACTTCTGAAGATTATTCTCTACTTCCTAATCTTCTCGAACGTTTCGAACATAGTAACATAATGCATGTTATATTTTTTTTACCTATTTTATATGCATATCAAGACCGACCTGAAAAATTCTTGTCTTTTAGTGCCTTTTCTCGGCTGAATTTGCTTAAGATGTTTTTGCAGGAAAATAATGGGAACGAAATGAAAGTATACATATAAAAAAGATATCCTCGCGCAATTAATTTTCGAGCAAATTGAGGCCAGTCTCATAACGCTATGATGTGAAGAACTATTCGAAAAAGTGCTAGAGTCATTTTCAGGTGACATAACATGAAAAACTTCCTTGCGATAAAAATCGAATCTCATAAGCTGCGGGAAATTTGGTAATTTATGGGGATGTATATATTACTCGCATTTAGCAATACCATTTAATTTTAATAGCTTTTTATAGTTTTACCCAACTTATGAAGTTAAAGCTAAGGAATGTCAGTCAAACTGTCACAATTAGAACGAAAGAAATTCTTGAATCCAAAGTTATTTATCGTAATAATTTAGTTCAGGAGCGAAAGAAAGGATGAAAATGGAAAATTCGGGATTTCTTCGTTCTTCGTGTGTGCTAAAACATGGCCAGTGTATTGAGCACTAATAAAATTTGGCCCCGACTGAGAGCCGAGCAATTTACGAACATTTTAATGTGTCAACATCTCCATTTCATCCTGCAAAATGCACCAAAATGCCCGAAATAGTGATAATAATCGAAGATATGACATGTTTTGTATTCTCTCGACATATCTGTGTAAATTAATTACATTTGGAATGCAGTCGTCTTTCTTTTCACCTTCTCGTTGCTCTGGCTATCGAAAACTTGGCAACGAAAGTAAAAGAAAATAAAGAAAAACATTTGTTGAGAACGTATTGTTTGCACGCGAGGCGATTGTATTTGAGGCTGGCAAATTTTGTTTTAGATATGTTTAAATAATTATTTTATGGACGGTCTAAAACATGAATCAGGCACTCACCGTTGTCCGTGTGAGATTCAAGGTGTTCAAAGAAATTGTAATTTCGTTGATTATAGCAGGGTCGCCTGCAAACTTCTGCTGTGGTTCTTTGCTTGAGCCTGTAACCGCTACGCTTTGGTACGTTCCGCCTCTTTGATCCCACGTTTTTAAGATATCTCCACTTTCAAAGCGAATCAAGACTTCTTGAGGTCTTCTATCGAACCTTCGTCTCTAGGCAACAGTTATGTGCAAGTACGCGACTTCACAAACAACTACGCTTCACGGACACCGAATTTCGATCAGAACCCCTTTGATGAAGCACATGAAGCACAGTAGGAATTTATCTCATATAGTTAAGTAGTTGTGACTGTGTCGATTTAACCGAAATATCACACCGAAACATGCACAGAAGCAATGAAGAGCGGGGGGGAGAGGGGCGAGGTCATCAAAAAACGCCTTTAACTGCGAGAATATTTTAACCTTTAGCCTTTTAAAGTAGCCTTACGCCTATCATTTTTTCGATTTTCTAGGTGACACGAACTTGAAATTTTCAATATATAAAGTTTAGGCAATTCGCATCTTACTATTGATTAATTATCCCAGTCAGTTACGACCTTTCAAGTAAATCATTGCGCTTCAATTACTCGTGCAATATTTTGGACTCTATTTTGAAACTCTGTCTTACATGAAATTCACGCTTGAATTTTCAGTGCTGTGTCATCTGTGATGTAGGTACCTCATGCCATGTTCTCTGTTAGACAATGTCTCGGAAACGTTGAGCATTTGGCCATTGGGAAAAGAAGGTGGGAGGGGGTTGGAGTTTTGTCCAAACAAATTGCAAATGGAAAATTCTAATTGGCTGAGAACACTTGTATGTCAATCAAACGTCTTGGCTTTCTTTGAAGAGCACAATTGATTGAAAAATAGAACGCGAAAAACAATATTTCCAAACCATCAAAAGATTTCAATACTTTGTGATGCCATGCACTTCGAATTCTTTACCGCATTATCGCGCTGAAAAAGCAAAACGTTGAAGCCATTTAGTTCCGGCATTATTTTCTGTAGAGACAATTTCAAAACAAAATGGTAAAATCCGTAGGATCCCGTAATTGAATAAGCTCTCTGCCTGAAAAGACTCGAGTTTTCCTTTTTTTACATACCTTTAAAGATTTCTGATAAAATTTCAATTTCTTTTGCGCATTTTGCGGGACAGCAATTGTTTTGTCAGGTCTCCTTAAAAACGTTTCGCGGGAAATTGGCGCGTAGCCGGCCGAAATTGATCCCCTGCGCATGCCCAATTGTTGACCCCTGTGTTTGGGAAGTACGACTTAACTGATCTGAATTGTGATCGGAAAACAAGCTTGATACCAAATGAGTTGGGAGAGAATATTTGAAGTGGCTATAACAAAGAAATCGATTTAACTTATTTATATGATTTAACGAGTCAGACTCGCTTGGTTATGAAAATACGAGCCAGTCAGAGGGTAACTGGGTGTGAGGCTTTGGATCGAAGCCTCCGCATTGAATAAAATTTCAGTATCCAGCTTTGCAGCGTTGGGTATCACTGGAGAAAGTAATGGTTCTTCGTATGCCATGAGAGTGAAGCGAAACTTCCCTCCCGATTTAACAGATAAAGAAAAAAGATGGCCATCCCGCCCTTCAGAACACAAATATTCACAAAAAGAAAAAAACACAAAGGTTTTATAATGAATTCATCACGGCGCCTATATTTTATTAAGATGCTGCTCAAAATTCCTAAAAATTGTAAAAAATTAGACTGGTACTGGTGCCTCTTACAAGGCTTGAGCCAGTTTAACGGGAAAGCAACTAGGCCCGCATGCCACTTGGGTATACTTACTATGGCTAGCATTCGGTTAGATATCATATAAACGTAAGCAAAATCACAACGCTGCCGTTGCTTTGCTGCATATAGAGTGTAAAGTTTGTCATACGTAATAAATTTCCTCACAATGTCTGAAATTGTGTGTGAACTTAACGCTGTCTATAAGGCTTGTGTGCAAGTTTATAAGATGTTGAAACAATTAGAGATTAAAAATTGGTTGTTAATCTGGATCGCGCACATAAGTGTGACAGGCATATATAGGAGTACAACGACTCCACTGTCATAGCTTATGAAATCAACCTTGGCACTAAAGTCAAGACATTAATTCGATTAACTTTGAAAACTGTTTCTGATTCCTACCATCATCTGAAGAAAAAAGCCGATTAATCATTTATTCGTTTGAAAAAAAAGAAAAAAATTTTGTCTTAATCAACATCCACAACTCAACTTAACCCTATCGAGTTGTTTCATATGTCACACCATTCAAATGGACATTGGATTAAAAAACATAATATTCGTGCGTTTGCACAACACAACTTATTTGTGTTTGGAGTTTAGGTGACCACGTGAAGATCTCCATTTTGTGTGCGCTTGGTGCGATAGCGAATGACAAGGTAAACAGTGGCGCAGATGACAGCTACAGCCACAACACCACATACTGCCCCAACAATTGGTACAGTCTGGGAAGGCTGGTGGGTCTTCTTTTGGTCTTTAGGTGCAACTGAAATGAAGCAAATAGATTCCAGGTTTAATCATTGAACTAAACCATCGGGGGCGTAAGTAGATTATAATGTTAAACCTTTCATGTCTATCAATAAAGGCAGAGATACTAGGAACATTTCTACAGTCTTTCTAGAGGTTCTTATTCAGCCTTCGTTAATTTTCTATAGTCATCATTACGATATATGATATTACATTTCGTTCCGTTTCTATAGGTTCTACAAGTTGCCCCGTGCGGCCTTTTTTTGTAACTTGGTCAATTATCATGGAAAACCAGTCTTGGTTAGCAGAGAATGTGGAAAGCACCTAACAAAATTCCCGTCCTATGGCTAAAAGCCCTGTGAATTATCATTTACCTTCATCTTTGTTCAGTTCTTCCTGCTGAAAGGTGAATGGACCGTAGACAACACGATAAAGCTGTGACTCATCCACCGAATCAGAGATTGAACGACGTCTACGCCCCACCGGTGTAACATCAACGGAAGGATCACCTACGCAAGCGGCAGCATCATCTGGACATTCACATTTGGTATTGTCTACATCTGCCAAGCAAATTCTGAAATCGCAGTGGATGTAAACTTTGTCTCCTGCTTCTGCCCCAAAATACCGATAAGTTTTGAGTGAGAATGTTTCATATTTGCTGTCGACGGTACAATTGTATGACAATGTGTCGTCGAGGTCTTGGCTGACAGAATCGCTGCCACAACTATGATGAAATGATAAAAAATCATATAACTAAGTAAAGTAAGCAAAATTTCTCTTACTCTTTGAGGTAACAAATTTTATTCTAAATGGACAAGATCCAGGTAAATCCATAGCATCGGCTGTATGTTCTTCACTGAGTTGATACCAGGCATACAGCATACAATTGAAGAATAGCTTCCTACGAAAACTACAATGGTAGGTTATAACAAGAGTTTTGGAAGGCTTGCCATTTATTAGCGAGAAACTTGAAAAAAATTGTGAATGGATTTCTTTATTTAAGGGGAACTTTATTTCTTATAGAAATAAACAGTGTTACTCACTCATGTTTGATCAGTAGTCTGAAAATATCTCACAGATACTCTGGCAAAATTCTTTTTAATTAAGGTAAGTGTCACTCTATCTGGGGTCTACACTGGCGGCCATCTTTTACTTAGATTAAGAACCACAGGGAGTAATAATGATACCAGACAATTCAACACGAACTGGGTTAAACGACGGTTCACACACAGAAGTATTGATTAATTAGTGGAATAAACTGAGCTGTGGTGCGACTACCTCATAAATCACGGTTAAAATTCGAATTTTGGATGTGGTTCATTTGTACATTTGTATGCATATATGCCACCATATTCAAATCCACATCTTTCTAAATGATTTTCATTTTTAACCTCGTCAAATATTTTTACATTTCCTTTTCTTGAGGTGCTGGACCTCACTGAGGAGCTCTTCGATGAGGTGGGTCCTGCTCTGTCTAAAATTTTATAAAATTAATATTGCTTGTTATTATCATTGTTGTCGTAATTACATATTGGTCATGTTTAGCGGGCAAATTTTTATGACAGAAATTCTTACCCGTTGCTTATAAGAGTAAAGTTAGCACCAGTATCATCTGGATCATTGCTTTCTGATGAATAGCATCGCACAGGGTACAAGTCAAGGTTGGGGGCGCTGCTTTGAGTCTCGAAGTAAGCTTTGAAGAAAATCTCTACATCCAGAGCAACAGGGTTGGAAACCGGCGTAGTATGTGCTTCGTCGCTATACGCCATGAGAGAAAAGGTGAAAACTCCGTCATCTGAAAATTACAAAAGAGACCACAAAAGTGAGTAAGGAAAAGTAAGACAAAGCAAAAGAAATTTCAAAAGACTTTATCGAAAACGTTTGTATTATTCAAGGATTTTGCTCGTCCTGATAAATGCAAGGCTAGATTAGCAAACTGAATGAAGTGTAGTTGAGACATCTATTCACTGATCTGTAACTGCTACTCCAGTAGCAGATTACTGATCGACGAAAAAAGACGATTTGAAAATTCTACATTTTTTCAGGTTAGTTGATGATAATAACTCTTTTTGGACCGGCATGCTCTAATAGTCCTGTACTGATAAGGATGAGAAGTGAAACTTTCTCAATCACAAAATAAAATACGAATGCATTTTGTACACATGACTGTCTTTCAAATTCATGCCAGGCTCTTATAAATGTTTCTCCGCCACTTTATTTTTTATATCAAATTGAAACCAAAGAGATTATTTGTTCCTTTTATTTCCATCAGCCACCGAGGGAAGGCTGGTCAATACATTCGGTGGCAAAGGTTTGATATACGCTCCTCAGGGATCTCCTCTTTGCACGAATACATTCTAAGATTTTTTATGTAAATTATACATGCTGTTATCTTAACCAGATCTGTATACCTGTGTCGTTAGCCCCTCGGTTCTTGATCGGCACAAAACTCGCCGAAGCTCTGCCTGCGTTATCGTAGTTACACGTGACGTAGTACAGGTGGTCGTAAGTGCGCAACTGCCCTGTAACTGAATCATCTGAAACCTTTTCAGCGCTGATTTTGAGGATGTATTGAACTTCTCCATCTTTCTGGTTTGACTCGTAAGCACAGTCAGGGAGGTATAGAGCTTCATAGGTAACTGTTTCAGTATCATTATCAAGTGTGGGTTGACACGCTGCAGTGTTTGTCGATGTTCTCCACTCTGGTGGGTCCCAAAATTTTACATCATCCACGTTTGAGATCAATATACTCACAGTGTGATTGGAGTTACAAGTCACTGAGGCCCACGTCTGACCTGAGAGCGAGTAAAAAACCAATTTTGAACTCCAACTCTTTCATTTATGATGGGTAACAATACATTCCATTTAGTTGTAATTGTGAGAAAAGAGGCACTTTATGATGATGAAATGTTAACGAATCCAAATTAAACCGGCGAGGAAATCGCGGATTTAAATTCTTTCATCTCATAATTGCTTTTCGTAATGCTTCGATATAATCGTCAATTCATGAAGCCCTCGGGAAAAATAATAATTATCATAATTTTAAAATCAAGATGAATAAAGACAAGACAACGAATGCGTTACCTTTTGTTTGATGTAAAACAAGCATAAATGTCGCCAAAAGAATTGCCCACTTCATATTGATAATTAGGTTCTCGAGGATCTGTGGCAACAGAGAAATTAATTAATGAATAGATGAAAGAATTGTAAATAGTTGTTGAAAATCACGAGCAAATAGAGCACAACTTTTTGAAAATGGATAAGCTGTGAAGGAGAACAAGGAAAAAAAAAAGAAAAGGAAAAAATACGAGAAAAAAACCGGGCAAAGAAGAAACACATCAAGTAGACAAAAATAAACCATAAAAAACCTAAGTGCAAGATGAAGATAAACATCAGCAATAAAAATTTAAAGAAAAACATAAAAGAGGGTTGTAAGGTAAGAACAGCGAAAAAAAAAAGCATGAATTTTATCGTTCAAAGCATAGAAAACATGATTTCTATTCGTAATATTCTTAATTCTTTTGCGGACGATTCTTGTTTTAATAAAAATTTCTTTCGTTGAATTTAGAAATTCACTGACTTGTGGGACAGCTTTGCATTTTTAGTAGGAAAACACCGCTTGGAATTAAATTTCCAACTAGAGCACAGAAAGAAATTAACAGTGGCCTTCTAACTCACCAAAGCTTATTTATAGTCGTGTTACCTCTCCGAGACTAGTGCTCAACTGAAAGACCTCTCCCTTGCCTGTGTCTATTTAAGAAATCAACAAACGAAACCGCAATGCAGAACGCACGAAACAAGAACGAACATTAATAATTCACAGTTGAAAGCTCAACTGAACCATGAATAAACGTCATATCCATCTAACTTATCGCGTGGGCAAAACTGGATCTATTGTGCAGAATCTTTCATGCAAGTCTTCTAGAACACTGAAGTTTTTCAAGATATCTTCTATGCAGGCACGTTGAACTTAAATCCGAAGTTAAATTGCTAAATCTTCTTTCTTCTAAATATTCGCCGACACCTGGAAACAGCAGACGTTACAGTTGAATGCTTTGTCAGTCCAAGAGCAAAAGTTTCCACTAGTTCGGATCGTAACCGTAACTGTTGCTATGCGACGAATATCAACCCTGTTGTTAATTCTGGCTGAGATTGCCTGAATGATTGGAAAGCTTCAAGACATTTCTAAGATTTCTTTCCATAGCAATCGTCACTAAATTATTTCAAAGGCATTTCCTTCGCGAAAACACGAAAAATACGTGGAAGGATTCGAGAATTGTGTTACTCTTTACTCGAACCAAACTTCGATAAAATATGTTAAATTTCGCACCAAATTCGTGAACAGCTTTGAACCGCAATTAACCTTCACACAATAAAGAGAATATTGTCTAGGAGTTCAACATGACTACAATAAAGGTTGAAAATAGTTTTGAATAACATAGTTAAGTAATTAAATGATACCAACATATAGGAAAATTGATATGACGGACAAATTTTTTTCGTTTGGCGATTATTTAATGTTAATTAAGCTTTGTCACAAAAGAGGTAATCTCCAACTTGCAAGTGGTACATACTTATAAGCACATTTTCCTACTGTTAAAGAAAGGCAGTAAGTTTCTAAACAAACTGTGGTGCTGCTTCATTAGGAGTATTACAAGTTATTTCTTAACTTTCAAGCGCAAAAATAAACTTTACGAGCCCTGATTAGTAGAGACGAAGGGCTAACGTTTCCGGCGAGCGTTATCCTGAGTCAGGGCTAACGCTTCAAAGGATGGCTCAAGAAACTCTCTACGGTGGCCAATAAATGTTATAAACTCAGTTTATAAAACCAAATTATCTTGAAATTTCCGATAGATTCCACTGCTCAGAGGACAAGACGACTCACAATAAATCCTCTGGTTTTTATAAAGGAAAAGGCTGTTGTGGCTACAGTTCTAATATCACATTGCATAATGAAAACTACACATGGCCATATTTTAGCACGGAGAACCGCATAATGCTAAAACGTCGATGCTCCAAGCTGTTTGTAGCCTTTGAGAATTACGAAAAGAACGACAGAAAAGTAATTCAGACATCTAGGTTTCATGATTTAAACCAATTTTAGCCGTTGTTTACCAAAACCGCGTCATAGACAATCCTAAATTTAAATGAATCTTTTATTTGAACACTCTTTTTTCCAACTGTGTCATGGGAACCGACAGCTAATAGTGGAAGGAAATTCAGTCAATTAAATCAACTCTCCTGTAGAGGAAGCTTTAAGCCCACTGATTGCGTAAAACTGTGGTTTGGATTAGACCTCGTGTAAACAACGGGTCCTAAGTGTCTATCTTTGTCACTGAGGAGGTTTATATCCTGCGTGAAACTGACAAATATTTATATAAAGGCATTTCTACAGATTAGACTGCTCAGGGGACAACATTTCCAACGATATACTGATCATCTGATTTTACAAAAGAGAAAGCTTCCGTGACCTGTAGTTATAATACCGCCATGCTTAAAATCAGTTTAAAAAATGGACATGGCTATATCACGGAGAACCTCACAGTGCCTAAACTTTCATGGAACAAGCTCTCGATTAAGTTTGCGAGATACTTTGCTTGTGAGGCGTAAAGAAAAACGTAATGGACTTTGTGATTTACAATGGGCACCGCATAGATACGAGAAATAATTCTGCTAAATATTTAGCGACAAGTTCTTCCGCATGAAGAGTCCACAAGAGGCAAACGTAGAAAGTAAAGGCCGGCCTTTACTTCGAATTGAAAGGCTAATTTGTTACAACTATGTTAACTTATTCAGTACTCATTAGTTCTTTAACTAATGCTGTTTAGAAAATATGAATACTATAAACCTGGTTGTTATGAGATATTTCCTTCCTCTCTCTCTCCCTGTCTTTCTTTCTTTATTAAATTATCTCGCTTTTTTTTTCTTCTGGTATGCACGTTAAGTAACCTGTCCAAACTGGCTCAAACTCCTCTCTTCTAAAAAATTTCAGTTATGTATTAATAATTAGAAAATAGCGGTTTCGTGCTTGTTTGTGTTTTTCCTTTTACGTTTTTTGTTGACCGAAAGTCCGATTAAAGACACTTGTCCTAAGTTAGAAGAATATATGAAAATGAGAAACAGAATTGAGCGAAGTAAATTTGATAGTCCTGCTAGGAAATAAGGCAACTTTTTTAGTGTCGTTAAAATGTCAACAACAAACAAAATCAAGCATAAGTGCAGTCATTTGTGCTAAATTTTACGATTCTATATGGTTGATGATGCATTACTGGCAAAGAAATATGGAATATTTGAGGTGGTTCTACCTTTTTAATTAATCAAAATAGTGTTCGAAAACCAATACCTCAATTTAGGCCGAGAATGCATGCTCTAAGAAATGCCGTAAAGTCATTCTTAAAACCAACTTGATAGTGTGAGCATAAGGTCGGAGGTTTAAGGTGCTATTTCAGGATTACACGTCGAAATTTTACTTTCCAAGTAGTTTGTTTAGCAACGAAATATCTTTATCCCCTTTTGTCAACCTGGGCTTTCGGATGTGTTGTGGTTTACCGCTTCACTTTCTATGTTTTTTTTATCAATGGATCGTTGTCAGAGCTTCCACGAGTTTGATTTATAGTTCTGCTTGCCCCTTCCAGATGCAGTTGCCAACGTTAAAATAAAAGCGTGATTTCCGAACGGTTCACTAGGCATAACATTGGACACAACACCAGACGGAATTCGAACTTGCCCTAGCTTGCCCTGGTTTATTTACAGATTTAATATTCTGTCAAAATGAACAAAGTTATTATGTCTAGAGCATTCCCTCTTCAGGTTTTCTTTCAAGTATATTGGACATTTGCTTTTGTTCACTGGGTGATTTTCTTGTAATGTAGAGCGAGTTATCTGGTGCAACATCTAAATTACAGCGTCTTACATATATTATTGTGCCGACACAATAATGTTCTATACCAACCCAAGGCACAATCATGACCTCGACCATTCAGTCGAATCAAATTTGGAACCACTTTAGTGCAAATAACAAATCTTGTGATCTTAGTGGCCAGAAGCGTTTAGAAGCAACGAGTACTTGATACCCTTGTCGCGATTTAAGTTAGAGTAATTTTGTTGTTTCGTCAAAACACTCCATCAGAAACGAATACTGTTTATGCTCTTTTAAGCGTTATCGATGTTTGCATTTACGAGAGTGCGGCCATGATCCCTGCTACATGCCATGCTGTTGATATCAAGATTTTGTACACACGATTCGTTAACGTGCCGTAGGTAAATGTCCTCGAAATAACATAGCAACGCCCGATAGTAACCGCCGTAAAATAAAAGATAGAGGCCAAGGCACTAAATATATCAAAACAAAAAGAAATCTCCAGCAAATGTATCCGGATATTCTGGAAATTAACAAACGTGAGATAAGTCCATATCGGCACGGATACAGCTCCGACCAGTAAATCTAAAACAACCAAGCTCACGATAAAGATATTAGTACGTGAAGAAAAGCATTGCGTTTGTACGTTGTTATCACGAGAGAGTTTCCTACAATGATGAAAAAAGCTAAGGCCTGAGAAAACACCAGCAAAACATACGATGGTGAGCGCGATGAATCAGAAACCTCGGAAGTCGTATTCATCACCGCACTCCTTTACCGAGCAAAGAAGATTTAAAGATGGTTTTGAGAGCTCCACCTTAAAAATTGGAGAAGTTTTCAATGCAAAAATAATTTCTTCCTGATGAACGTCTTATCGGGCAGCTCTTTCCTTTGATAGTCTAATTACCTTTCAAATTTTATTCAAATGAATAGTTAAACAAAGAAATGCAAAATCTTCCGTCAAAGAACATGACAGTAGCAGAATACGTCTTGTTGAAAAAATTTCACCCTTCATAAAAGACTTGTCCAATTTTTTGAGTACCTTTCGCACAATTCTTGCGGCCAACGAAAAAGAGCCTCTTTTTAAAACATGACCAGCATAATTAAGAAGCATCCGGTTTGAAAGTATACTTGAATTGCCACAAGACAGGAAATATTTGAGACGCAAACGACCTTTGATGACATCCGTAGAAAATCTCCTCGGCTTTTCATAGAATCCACCCTTTAGTAAAACTGTCAATCTTAAGTGAAGTTCACCGACGCTTTGTAAGGCAAATTTGTCCGCCACAAATCAAAGTGTCTGTTGCCCTTTCACTGCTGAAAGATCGACACTCAAAGCCTTTTTTTATCCGGTTATAAAACAGTTAGTGTATTTCTTATCCTTAAAATTCATAACTTTGACGATAAATTGAAACCACGATGGGGGCTCCGTAAGGTTTATTTAATATCTCTATAATTCAGTATTGTAACGTTGTTAGAGCACCTAATAAATGACGTTTCATTCACATCTCAAAAATATGATTTTCAAGTAAATATTACTGAGAGGAACTTATGGCGTTTCATTATTAATGAAAGAAACCAGAACCTTTCGAATTCGTAATTTAATATTGATAGCAAGGGTACTTTTAAATATCATTTAAATATCTTTTAAAGGATCCAGAAACTCTAAGACAAATGCGGTTGCATAAAGCTGCTCATTTACTGTCTAAGCGCTCAATATTCATGTCTTTTTTGAAAGAAAGAAAAATTTTTGTTTGGATGAGTAAAAACGTAAAAAAAAAAAAGAAAAAAAAGTATATTTGAGTCCCCATGAAAAGGTGAACAAAAATGGTCCAGATGCCTCATACGCAAATAGAGGGGAATCATCACAAGCCAAACTAATATTTGTAGAAGGAAATCATCTCCTCCTTACACCATAAACTAAGCAAAACATGTCAATGCAATTCGTCATACCATAGAAATTACACTAAGGTGTGGCTCTTTATGCCGGCGATGGGCGATGCGATAATTTATAACGTGATGTAGCGTGATCTAACGTGACATGACGTATTGCAGTATGATTTGATTTGATGTGATGTGATATGATGTGATGTAACGTGATATAACGACGTTGCGTGATGCGATATGATATGAAGTGACATGACGCGATGCAATGTGATATGATGTGATGTGATGTAAGGTTATCTAACATGATTTGACGTGGTCCGATGTGACGATGATGTGACCTGATGTGATTCGGGTGGTTCCACTTTACTGCCGCCGTATTGGAGAAAATTAATCAAGAAAATTCGTAATTCGTTAAATTTATCGAACGCGATACTTTGCCTCGAAAGTAATCTTCCAAAAAGATATCAATTGGCTTCATGGCAATGTACTTAAAATGAACGGTATCGTGTTCCTTGTAATGTGCTACCTCGGGTCCTCCGGTCCCTTCTGGGTAGGACCTGGTAAATGGGTAAACATCGAGGACCTCGAGGTTAGCCTGGCACATAAGGGAAGTGGCAAAGGTATTGTATAGTATCACTCTCTGAAAAGAAAAAGAGATTTTGGTGAGCTAAGTAACCTCCCCTCTTTGTACATCAAAAGCCTTCCAAGCAAGGTCAAGATTGCAAAAAAATTTTTTTTCAGTTTTTGCGTCGCAAAAAAAGTCTGTTAAACCCACCATTATTTTCAGTACTGATTCAGTATTGTTCAAGACAGTACGAAAATCTCAAAGTACTTGGACACGCTAGAAAGCCTGGGAATGGATGGTGAAAAAAAAAAAAGTATTAAACTAAGTATTTGCCTACCGTTGGGTTCAGAAATCGCTGCCAGTCACTCTTTAGTCGACTTTCAATGTCTTTCTCTTTATTCATTGAAGTTGTGGTTTTCCAAATAACGCGAGTCTTGTACCTTAATTCACCATTTCCCTTGTTCCTTTCGTTTAAAAGATCTATCACTCCTTTTAGCAGAATCCGATAGTTGGCTAAGCTTGTGCTCTCCATGTAATGCAGGCCCAAATTCAGAATCATTGCGCTGTTTTCGTTCATCTCAGGTCGTTCCAGGACTTCTCGGATGTGATCTAAGATTTGCTGGGGTTCAAAATCCATGTCGTCCCAGGCTACTGGCTGTATGCTCGGCCACGGGTACACCCACATTTTACTTAAATTACAAATTTTGAAAACTTCATTGCACAGCGGCCCATCCTTCAATGATACGTATAATCTCTCAGCATTTGAGTCACCGAAAAGCCACAATGTCCCTAGTTTACGCGGAGACGTACTTTTGAATCGGGAGTGGTTAGAAATATCCGAATAAGAGAAAAATACACATTTGGATGGATAGCATCAATCATATAAATGAAAGGGATTTGGCCATGACAAGCTCACTGTTTCTGGATCAAATGGAAATTTTAAGCTTTGGCTTTCCATTTTAGGGGCAATACGGGACAATAGGTTTTAGATTAGGGACGAGCCAATAAAAAACCAAAACCACGCGTTACGCGTGCGCTGCGCTCACCCGTGAGCTATCCAGTTGAAGACTCGAAGAGACATACCATATCTGCGCGCGCCCATATATCTATATATCTCTATTTTAGTCGTCCTCAACTATATATCGTAATAATCAATGATCTTGCAGCTGTGTAATTTTCTGAATTAGTTAAGGCCAGTCGAGCCTGTTCTCGTCACTAGGGACCTCAAACGATCATGACAGCCAAGCCGAGGAAGACCTCGATAAAGTTAAAATTTTGCGTTCACTGCCACTTACAGCGCCATAACTCAAATTCAGCAAAACGTGCGAGTAGCGTTGAGTTCTCGGAAACACTGATTGGGTTTTTGTTCTTAGACTTGCGCACTGATTTTGGTGATTTCATGGTATTGTTTTGCAGAGGAAACTCAAGAAAAGTTCAAAGCCTTAAAGCGCATATACTGAGTTAAAGTTTTGTCCAATATATCTTCTGTTTTGCCACTTCCTCGTTGCCTTCGCCGTTCAAGGTCTCCATCAACCGACTGCCAAGTCACTTCACTACTCAGAAAGGACAAAAATTGACGTGCAGACGTGGACTCTTGAAGAATTTACACTTGTTACGTACCTGTGAGGTAAGGTCTCCAATTTTTGCCAAGCCACCTTCCAAACCCATCCCACATGAAGTTACACTTCACTCCACAGGTCAAGTCAAAGTCTAGGAGGAAACTTATCCTCTGTGAATTCATTTTTGATTGCCTGTTTAGTCTGTTTATTAAATAGGTTCCTATGAAAAACATTTACACACATCATAAGATGTATTTCCGCATTTTCTCACAAAATTGGATATTAACTATGGTTGGATGTAGCGGCCATAAGTGGAAAGTAATAACCAGGCTATAATCTAGGATGCTGCATCCGGGACTTTTGTGGAACTCTTCACATTACATGTACATTTGAAAGACTTGTGTGAAGAAATAAAACCAGTTTTATTAATCCTTCGAGACCTAGGAGTGACTAGCATCTGGAATGATGTTACATGTACCTGGTAATTTTATTGGGTGTTTTCCTTGAGAACGAGAAAAATCCTCTCTAAATGTCTGCTGTGGGAGTAAAAACTCCTTAGGACATACCTATACCCAGATATATTTAAAATAACCACTTTTTGCCAATTCAGGCGAGCACACAGAATCTCCCCTCCCCCCTCTAACAATGTTGGTAAAAGTGAGCAATTGCCACAGGGCCTTAACGAAGCGCACATAATTCAGCATTGTTTGGGGGAGAGGTGGGGGGATAGTTCGACATTAGTACTATATATCCCGTTGAGTGTTCAATGACTTTTAACCTGCATATTAGTTGATGGCTTATTTCTAGATTGTCGTAGCACCTTCGCCTTGGAAGCGAGAATTACCCAATGCTTATTTTCATCTTTTCCTTGAAATAACTAAGAAGTAATAGATCCTATCCTACCTCCAGCTGTAGGTAATGGAATGTTGATCATAATAAGCTTTCCATCTTGAAAGCGTTGAAGAAGGTAATCATCTCTGGCTCGGTTCTTTCCAAGCATTCCTTCTTTCTGTAATTTACCATGCGAATTCCCTGAGGAAAAACAATACTTTTAAAATAAGGATTCTCTCCTTTGGAACTTCCATTTAATGAAAGAAGCGGGTAGGATGAAAAACAACTGCGGTTACTAAACACAACAGTGAGATTCGATTTGTCGCGAGCGTGGTCTCAAGAAAACATTTGGGTCACCGCACGACGAATTTAATCTTGGACCTTTGGATTCTGCGATCTGATGCTCAACCATTAGGCAAAAGAGAGCAGCGGATCATTCGGATCGCGTACTCTAAAGGTCTTAGGTGTGATTCATCGAGGGAACTAACTTTTTCATCGCCCCATCCTTGTCACAAGAAGAATAATATCTTTCATTATGCCTTAAACGAACGCAAAATCTACCATCTTTCATTTCTAAAAAATAAATAGTTATTCGTACCAACTATAAACCAGTTTTTCGGGGGTTCTCGATATCCGTCACATAAGCTATAGTCCAGTGTGATATCCAACTTATAGACCCCTGGGTCCATAACAAGAAACAAGAACTCGTATGTTCCATTTCCGTGATCAAACATTGTAGGTGACACAGTGGCCGGACCGAGAAGCAACACGCGCCACGAGTCGCCACCAATGTGCTTCAACTTGCCATTCCGAGTCTTTGTTTGAATGCTGAAACGACTGAACTGACCCGCAGGCCTGATGTCAAAAAACGAAATCAAACTCTTGGTGGCATTCGTCTGAAGTTCGCGATTAGGTGACGGCCCATTCCATGAAATATTGTGGAAACATGGTTTAAGAATTGAGTCCAAATGAACTCGCGCTTGGTGAATTCTACACCAGCTTTCTTGAAAACTTTCGACTTGATGCGAAGTTTTCAGCGCGTCTTCGAAGCAAAATGAATTTCCTCCATTGTTTCTGAAATACTGGAAATAAAACAGTTGTAGTGCTATTGCTGATAGCCATAATTTCAGAACCGCTCTAGAATGCCGAGCGATGAGGGAGATCATTTGGAATGAATAAATGTTTTATTTATTAGGTTTATTATTATTTTCGTTAATAAGAAAGGACGTGGTGTGAATGATGTTGATCGTAATCATGGTAACTAAGACTAAACCACCAGTAATCTTTTTGTCACCTTGTTCAGCCTAACACTTATCCTAATTCAAAATCTATCAAATTTAATGAAGAAAACAGAGCCAATAAAAAAGCTTATGTTAATGGCCAAGTGATTCGCAGAAATAACTTTGGCCAAAACGTGACCGTGCCCACGCTTATTGAGACGTGTCAAGCATCTATTACCATCAGAAGCGCGAATCACGTCGTACAATTCTTTGATAGTCCAGTTTTTGACTATGCCGATATCATTTGAGGAGACAAGGATAATACTATTATTATGGTAGATTTGCAAATACTGCAAAATAAAGCCGCAAAAGTTATCCTCGATTTGCCGAGCAACGCTTCATCCACTGATGCTCCAAAAACTCTTGGCTGGCCAACATTACTCCAACAGCGCCTTGTACATAGATACATTGCCACCTCTAAGTACATTCACGGGCTTGTGGATTATTGCTTTAACATTTAAAGAAATTCTGACATCCATAGTTATAATACGAGAAGAAAGAACGATTTCCGCCTTCCTCTTGTTAAAAGAAACAATGGAAAACAAAGACTTTTATACATATGTGCAAAAGAATGGAATGTTTTAGGTACTTCTTTTAAAGAAATCGACTCTTTTCTCGTTTTTAAGCAAAGACAGTTAGTTTTTTTATCGACTGAATAATAAGCAACTTTTATTAACATATTTCGTGTATTTCACAGTTTTTGTGTTTTTAACTTGTTATCTATTTATGATGACTTTTATTTTTTTAATACAGTGCCTCACAGAATACCACTTTCCAGTGACGTGAGCACCCTGCATAGAAACTGTTATTGTTATTATAACAATATGCACAAGCCGTGTCGTGTTCAACGTGAATAAAATTCGAGTTTTTGCCGATCTAAATTAAATTGGGTCGACGGAATTGATTCAAATTCCAATTACATGTAATTCTAGCAGCATGCCCTCGGCTAATGCATGAATCTAACGAAAATATCAAAGAACAATAGTTGTGCATTTGATTCGCCTCAACTGAAGTGCGCAAAGTGTCTGGCCTTAGCTTTAGCTAAACTAAGATTGATAGTTATGTCAAGTAAATTTGGTGATGCTTTATTAATGACATCTTATTTTGTAAATTGACTGTCGATTGTGATTTTGGACTTCTCTCGTATCATGAATATGAAGCAAAACAGAGGTGAAATTTAAAGCTTTTACAAAAACCAACACGATTCTAAGTTTCAGAGTTTTTCTAGCCGTATATAGTGTTTAACGAGGTTACAGTAAAAAAAACAAAAAAAACAAAAAATCCTCGGCGAATAACAAAGAGAGGCACAAGTACATCAACATTCCAAGCAAATGTGTTCGGTTACTATGGTTATAGCTGTTGTAGTTTCAACGTGTCCCGGTGGATAATTTGCATAAGGTTAAAAAGCAGAAAATTTTTTACAACCATTCGATGGAACTTACATGCTCCAAATGAGCCAGGTTTACGTCCACTGGTGGAAAACATTTGTCAAATGTTGGCTTTCAACAGTAGCTGTTCATCTTCTTCACTACAATTATGTCAGCGATGAAAGAAACTTATATTCTCTTGAGGAATCAAACAGAATTTCCCAAAATGTCGAACAATTCAAAGAATACTGGTGTCGAATTCGCCGAGCACGGGTCGACTTGGACTCAATTCTTAAACCATGTTTTTACAATATTTCATGGAATGGACCTTCTCCTGAACGCGCGCTCCAAACGGATGCCGGCAAAAGTGCGATTTCGTTCTTTGACATTAGACCAGCAGGTCAGTTCAGTCGTTTCAGCATTCAAACAAAAACTCGGAATGGTAAACTGAAGCACATTGGCGGCGACTCTTGGCGTGTGTTACTGCGCGGTCCGGCCACTGTGTCACCTACTACGTTTGATCACGGAAATGGCACCTACGAGTTTTTGTTTCTTGTTATGGACCCTGGGGCCTATAAGTTGGATATCACTCTGGACTATAGCCTGTGTGACGGATTCCGCGATCCGCCAAAAAATTGGTTCATCGTAGGTAAGATGTCTGAAATATAATCAAAAAAAGTTCCTTGGGGAGTCTTGTTTGTGATGTGAATTAATGCTGGGCAAGATACTAAACTCTAGATAAGAGTTCTTTGCTTAAAAATTGTACATATAATGGTCCTGTAGCTTTTCTTGGGTTTGATTAGTGTTTCAACAACAGAATCAAAGGTAAATGAACATGGAAAGCTGTTCTTTTGATTAATCCAATTGGAAATCTGACTTAAGAATACATTTTAAGAGGATAGTGCTTCAATTTGTGCAAGTCTCACTCATTTGACGTCATCACAGATTATTAAAACGGTAATTTAATAAATTACATTATACATTCGAATTCAATTCGAGCCAAAATGTTTGCGCAGATTACGAAATCATTCATCTCATCTTCTGTCTACTTTTTCTGAAACTTAATTCTGAACACTTAAAACTTAAAGATATATAGCATCAAGATTCTGAAACGTGGTTTTTTTTATCGTTGATTCTCCTTGCTTGATAATCATAGATGTTCATAAATTTGAGTTGGTTCTCTAAAACCATCATCGTACACCGCAGTCGGCAGCAAGTTTCTTTCATTCCTTCTTGTCTTGCACAATGTTTCATATCTCTTCTGGCGTTTTAGGAAAGTCGTAGTAAAGATACCAGTCGCTTAAGTCTCAGCTTTAGGCAACCAGACTTAGACTTACGCAACCATTTTGCCGCATCAGGGAATGTCCCCAAGGAAGTGGATCTTTTGTTCGTGTTATGAAGCTAAAATAAGTAATAAAAAGAGTGAAAAAAATAAATCTAACAAGTATTTCCCAATCTTGGACAAAATTTTTGCCACAATTTTAAATTACCCACCACAGATCCTTTTAGTTTTGACCTGTTAAATCACCAACTGTATGTGAAGCACCTCACCTCATGAATACTACAACCTCATCAAAACGATCCATCTTTCATGGCCAGCGGTCGCATTGATGAGATCTACTATTTCATCTTTTCGCATCGACCCGTTTGTCCCTTTTTCTTATTTTACTTTTTTTTACAAGGAAATTCCCAAGGTAAGATGCAAAAAGATGGGATACTCGGTGCAAACCGTGCGAAGGACGACTACCTTCTTCAATCATTCCAGAATGGGAAGCTTATTATGATTAACATTCCGCTGCCAGACGATAGAGGTAAGGGAACATGTGAATTTCTGACTGGATCAACGTTTCTGACGGTTTTTCTTTTGCTGTGCAAACTGAAAAATAAGCTGTATATACACAAAGCAATTAATTTGTGACGAGCACCGATCGTAAACACGAAGTCGCGATGCGTTCAACAGCGTACTCTCAAGGAACTACTCATTATTCATTATTTATACCCTGGGGGCGGAAAGTAGGTGGGCGGGGGGTTTCGGAGGAATTTGGGGGATCTCATGGTTTTCTCTATAGTTTTCAGGGGGAACAGAAGGGGATCAGTTGTCGCGAGTAGAGTATAAAGAGGGATGGAACTATAGAAAATGGACTGTCCAAAAATTAAGATCATTAGAAAGCAACAGAGCTTTAGGGGAGAATAGGTAAATTTTGTTGTCGCTTTACCAAAATGTTCCACGTCCCCTTCTCCCTGATGATAAGTTAAGACCAGTCGCTGATTGCGTTTGAGCTTTGAGCTTCTGTTTAGCAAGGACACGCTTTCCCGCATTACTTTGATCGTCATGACCCTTTAGGAAAAGCTATCAAGTGCACCGTTTCAAATACAGTCCAAGTGAACCTATTTGCCGTTTGTTGCAATGTTCCGGTCCTTTCCGGTTTATTCCTTCTGCCTGTAGGAGCATTTCTAATGAACCAGTTACCAGACCGCCCCTGCCTCTCTGCCGAGTTTAACTTGTCTTGTGGCATGGATTGTAAATTTACGTGGGATGGATTCGGCCGTTGGTTTGGAAAAAATTGGAAGCCATATCTTACAGGTATGTTTCGGGATTGTGGTTTACGGCAACTAAGCAGAACTAGCGTAACTCCCGTGAGGGAATTTATTATAAACCAACAGATTTCAGTCGTCGTTCAAATGGTAGACGTAAGTAAGAACTAAAAGTCTGAAAACTGTAACGGTAATTACGTCAAAATTCAGAGCTTGTGTAAAATAGTCTGTTTCTACGCTCTTCAGTGAATTCACTGAAGAGCGTAGAAAACGAGTCCCTGCGCAGACGCATTAAAGTCGGAGGACCTCCCGCACATACCGTTCAGTTGATCTACCGCTGAGCCATACAGAACTCGTGACGAGCCATCACTTGACAGTTGGTTGATATGTGATTCTCGTCTTGCATACTGCTCCTGACGGTGAATGTTATTATTTTTCGTGATGTACAGAGCTTTAGGGGAGCTCTAACCACTTGAATTCTTTACAGAAGTACCTGGGCACACTAAGCCGATGAAATTGGGTATCACGGCTCCCAAGCTGGAAAAGTTGTGGATTTATGGAGACTCACAGGCCGAAAGACTGCACTTATCGATAAAGGATGGACCTCTTTGTACGGAGATCTTTAAATCTTGTAATCTAAGTAAAATGTGGGTTTACCCTTACAGCGGTCAGTTTCCAAAATGGGATGATCAAGACTTCGATAAGTCCATTATTCTCGATAGTCTCAGGGTTGTGTTGGAAAGACCCGATATGAGCGAAAACAGTGTGTTGATTTTGAATCTTGGACTGCATTACATGGAGAGCATCAGACTACAAGATTATAGTATACTTCTTTTGAAGGTGATTGATCTATTGAACGAAAGAAACAAAGGTACAGGCGAACTGAAGCATAAGGCTCGTGTAGTATGGAAAACGTCCACTTCTATAAGCAAGGAGAAGGACACTGGAAGTCAACTGACAAGTGATCGACGAAGATTTCTTGCTCTACCGGTAAGTATGTGGGGGGGAAGAAGACATTAGAGTTGGCACTTTCAAGTAGATATTTGCTTTTTCTTTGTTCTTTTGGTACCTTATTGCTTTTTTTCTTCGTGCCAATGGTTGGTTGATCATCGGCGGGTTGAAAATTCGATATCTCCGCCGGTGGTTCGTTTATTTCTCGCGTTATCCTTTTACGTAACCAATTTGAATTCATTCAATTTTAATTTTCGCCCAAGACTGAAGATTACTTTCAAAAATTAGAACTTTAAATGCCATGAGAAAGGTGACTTAATATCTAAATGTCCTTGATTTTCCTTTTTTTTTAATTAAATTTCTGTGATGACGTCAAATGAGTGAAACTTGCACAAATTGAAGCACTGTCCTCTTAAAATGTATTCTTAAGTCAGATTTCCAATTGGATTAATCAAAAGAACAGCTCGAATACAGTTCTTGGAAACTTAAGCCGTCTTATTATTATTAGTAGTATGATTATTATTATTTTTCACTTTGCAGCGTGTGGCACTCTATAATTCTCTTGCAACCTCCCTCATGTGCCAGGCTGGCTTGGAGGTGCTTGATGTTTACCCTTTTACCAGGTCTTTTCCGGAAGGCACCGGAGGACCCGAGGTAGCGTGGTACAAGGAGCGTGATATTGTGCATTTCAAGTTCCATGTGATGAAACCTATCGAACACTTTTTGGAAGAATACTTCTTGGGAAAAATAGCACGTCCCATCAATTTTGTGAATTACATGTTTTCATAATGCAACGATTGTTGTAATCTAAAGTCTTATGATAAAGGATTGTTTACGCCAGAGAAAATTTTCCCACTGACTTTTCAAATTTTGAAAGTCAGTTCAGATAGGTCAGCAGACGTGACAACTTGAAAACTCACAAAGAAGTAATCACAATGCTTAAGTGAAAAAGTAAAGAAGTAGGAAAGTTAAGAAGTGGGAAAGTAAAATGGGAAGGTGTAGAAATGGGGGAAAATTTATAACAATCGTAAAGAATAGGAATCAAACCTGTTTATTCGAATTCAATAAGCATTATAATATAGCGCGTAAATTTGTCTAATCAAATTCAATTGCTTGAGCATGCTTCATGTTCCTATTGTGCACGCTCATGACGTCAGCAATCAAATCCCTCGAGAAAAAAATCTTTACAACATGTAGGCCCCGTTCACACGTATCCGTATTTATCCACGTCCACACGTTGCCGTTTGTGAATCGTTTTTGGTGTCCACACGTAAACGCAAAAACGATTTGAAAACGATGACGTCGCCTACTGAGCATGCTCTTTAGAGCAAAACATGTGCCCGCAGTCTCGCGGACACATGAGCCTGAATCCTCTTGGCTGTGCTCTTGGGCTTCTCAAACTTATCAACAGTGTTCGCATGGCCAGAAAGCCGTGACAGCATGGCCGCCACGCACGCGCATCGATGTCAAACTCGGTCTTAGGTTACAAACGAGTCGTAAAATCACTACAAGGAAAACAGTGCACTTTCAGCTAACCTTCTTTTAATAATTGCTCCTGTGTTACAACCGAAACTAGAGCTAGATGTTTTCATTAATGGTCGAACGACCGAGAGCACGCGTTGGACTAGGTTTGAATTGTTACGTCATCGTTTTCAAATCGTTTTCAAATTTATCCGGATAAGGCTTCCACACGGAGACGCTTAGCCAGCGTTTTCAAATTTATCCACTCTGGAGAACGTTTTCAAATTTATCCGTTTCGGTGTGTGAAAACGCCGTTTACGTGTGGACGGAACCCGTAACCGTAGAAATATTTATCCGTTTTCAAATTTATCCGGATACGTGTGGACGGGCTATCGGGTTGAATGTTATAAAACAATTGGTTCATAAGTCAGCTGTGCGTTCATCGAAATATGCAGCACTTGGGAATGGAGAGCACTCAAGAAGCTAGAGTTGCTCTCTACTACGTCTCGAGCAACTCTTACGCATCTTTCGTGCTCTCCAAACTTCCTGCGTGCTTCATATCTCGATGAACGCACGCTGACTTATGAACCAATTATTAAATATTTATTTATTATCTTTCGGATGCTCTTGGAACCGCGTCAAAGAGAAAGCCGGAGTATTCTTTGTAAATTTCCGTTTAGAAATCAATTTGGCGGTTATGTTATTGTTTTCGTAAATACTTTTTATCATAAGACGGGAGGAAAGAGCTTTCATCGGCGTAAAAGGCTAGTTTTTTCAAGAACAGCAGCACAAACAAGTCCTTCCTTCGATCTTAGTTATAAGTTGTTCCAAAAAAGGATGTCTTAAAACACAGTTCTTTGCTGTCTACGCGAAGCTTGCATTTACAAAAGTAATGCTTACAAGAGTTACCGTCGTTTTAGAGTCTGCGCTTTTTTTCTTTTGAGATTATCTAAAACGTTTTCTCAAATCCTCGCCCTTGAGGTTTTTCCTTTCTTATTTCCAAAGGAAGTTAAATTTAGAGCTCTTAATGGCACTTTTATTTTTGAAATTTTGCTTGGCCATACGCACTCTGTATTTTTTCAATAAGCCTTTAATCTGTCCGTTGTACTTTGCAATAAAGTTGTACCTGTCGCTCTTTGCAATAAGATTGTCAAAATTTTGTAATAACACTTGTTACACCTTGTACTAACGGCAAGCCTAATCTGCACTTCTCTCGTCAGACACTAATGACCCCGTATCTTGTGTTAAACTCAGCCAGTTTGATATACAGAATTGGCAGCATGAAAAGTCTTCCTGTAATCTCAATGGGCTTTACAAACAACAATACATCTTAAGTAAGAATAAACGAACAAAAAAGCCCTTTTCTCGCTAGATTGTCAGAAGGAGATCCTCAATTTTAGGGCATTTTATCTCCAAAACAAAGCGCGCTATTGACATAAAAATATTCTTGGGGATTATGTGCATAGAAAATTGGATGATTTCATGACGGAGCAATCCAGTTATCTGATCAGCCAATGAGACTTTAATGAAGAAGTTCTGGCGTCATCAAGGATGACGCAATATGGCGTCTGTACGTCTGTTACAGGCCGATTGTCACTTGTACCTACACGTTTCAAGACAGTTGAAGGTCATCTCTTCTTTCACGTTTATAATAATGAATTTTTTATACTGTTAATGTGTTAAAATTAAAAAAAGCACAAAATGCAAAATTGAAATAAATTGTTTTTTGAAAAACAGCAATCATAAATTTGATGCGACTATTTCAGAAGGCCCCGCGTGAACTTTTATCATGGATGACTTCATAATTCGTCAATTTTATATTGAAACAACTCGTTTGACAACTTTCAACATTATTTCCCAGCGACAGCTAGCTCCAAACTCAACAAGGTTTTTTTTTTGCAGTTGAACCAGGTTTAAATATGTCATCCTTGAAACCGACTTCAATTAAGCAGCGAGGAAAGACATTCGGAAAAAAAAAAACTCAGAATGTAAAATTTAGAATAGGGCAACGAGAAAAAGAATATGACAACGAATTTGTTTTTTCATCACGAAAACATGCATCGATTTACAAATCTAGAGTTCATCGTTCTCGATGGATTGAGTTATTAAAGGAAACGATCTCAATACGCCTTTATTGATACTCATAACTGTTGCTATGCAACGCAAGCAATCCTTTAGGATAGGATTACAAGCAAATAATATAAAACAAATAAAGACAGAATCACAATAAAGGCAGTAAATTTATTCTGCACGTACAGACAGGTGGTTTTTCTTTTTTGACAGCTTTCTTTCAATAACTGAAAAACACTTCAAGCTCTTAAATTATGAGTTGATATTAAATGCCATCCTTAGCGGAAATGCGCTTTCAGGCTTGACAGATAGTCAAAGGGTTTAGCTTTCATTCGAAATTTGATTTTGACATAGCTGGGAAACCATTCGTGGAAAATTGTGATTTTTCTTTTACACAGTTGTTATCACAGGAAAGCCTGTATGAATTCACTAGCGTTAGTTAATACCACGAGCATCCAGAATTCAAATGACACTGACAAATGGCAGCTGCCCCACTACGTACCTCTCCGCGCCATTCAAGCACCTTCCATTCTTCTCACTGTTGCGATATTATTTGGCAATGCTCTTGTCGTCGCATCCTACAAGATTAACCGGCGACTGAGAACTCGAACAAACGCATTTCTCGTCAGTTTAGCCGTGTCGGATTTCCTGGTTGGAAGTATATCGATGCCGATCTGGATCTACAACATCGTCATAGTAGATAATGGTTCCGTCCCTTTTAAAGCCGTTTACAAAACTTTCGATGTCTTTTCAGCTCTGGCTTCCATTTACCATTTGACCGCCATAAGTATCGAACGTTACATAGCCGTTTCTCGACCGTTTTATTATAAAAGTTTACCGTCCTTGTTTCAACGGGCAATGATAACATCTGCATGGCTTGTCGCCGGCCTACTGGCTTCTCTCTCGTCTTTTACCATGCCATCTGTTTTTAAAATCCCTTGGAACAGTCGAGTATATGCCACCGTTATGTTTATCATCGGTTTCGCAATTCCGGCAACCATTATGTTTTTTATGTACGCGGGCGTTTTTTCAGTAGCGCGCTCTCTTCTTCAACGTAACCCGCACCACTCCCCAGGGGGTCGACAAAGCACAGGTAGCCCGATGAGCCAATACTATCAAGGGGAGAGAAAAGTGGCTATTACCGTGGCATTCATCACAGGTTTGTTCATCGCTAACTGGGTGCCATTTTTTACTGTATCTATCATGGCTGCCTATTGCTTTCACTGTCTTCCTTCGTCGCAGAAAACATTCACATGGCTTGTTGCTATTGTTAAGGGTGTGCACTACCTGAACAGCGGTGTGAACCCACTAGTGTATGCTCAGCGGGATAGTGAAATGAGAAGAACATCTCTCACTCTGTTAGGACTTAAGCGCGTCAATCGTCGTTTGCGCGCCAAAAAAGAAAAGCCATGGGGAATTAAACAACTGACTGGACGCACGATACAGTGTTATCATTTAGGTAGTTCTAGTGGTGTGCAATATCATGTGAGTGGTTCAGTTAATGAAATGTTTACTAGAATTCCTGAAAACCATGTGGGTCACTCTAGACCGATGATTTCTGAGTAAGCTGCACCCCAGGTCCAGAAGTCCTGTCCAAGCTATTCCATTATTTTCCTGGGTAAGACAGTTTAATTTTACCGTGCCCGCCAAGCCCAAGAGTATAAATGGGTATTCGCAGGCTGCTCACTTGGCGAGAACTCAAGAAGGTCAGCCCTCAGTGGAAAAGCATGCCGTTAGTTTAATTGATGAGCTCCGATAGCATGGATTTGGCTTGTTTACCAATTGCAGTTAGTTTCATCTTACTGTTTGATAAGTAACATATATTTGTTTGATCTGAAACCTTCCGATGAATGATGCGAGAACTTTGCAAGTAAGACTGTCGAGCTGCACGGACGAAGGCGAACTACTGTCGAACGAAGACCTTCCTGTGCATTTTTCATTTTCACACAATGTTTATATAGTTTTAAAGGGAGGTCCGAGGTTTAATTCTTTTTTCTGTGGTACCTGTTCTTAAAATATAAAATTTTTTTTGTATATCCAGCTACACCTGCCAATTTCACCGCTTGCTTTTTAATTATACCGTACTGACGATTTCAACGAACTCCAGAAAATGCTGTTAGTTGTAATCATCTGTGATAACGTTGCATAAGAAAACTTGTCTTCTTTAGTTTTATAATAAATTTAAAGAATAAAATTAAGCTTCCCTCCAAAACAAGTACCCTTCCTGATTTGAAGATCTTTCAGCATTTACCGAGAAAGATGTCGAAAGAAATTACAATCTTTATGTTTCGATCAGATTTCAGTTTGCGTTCGAGAGCAAGTTTTTTTTCTGCGTTTGACGGGATTATATACAAGTTCTTTGCTCATAATCGTCACTGAAATAGACTACGCGCCGTCAACAATCGTTTGTAATTTTCCGCACAAATCGGCTTCGCAACGAGCAATTCCGCAATTAATTCATCAAGGCTTGTACGGAGAAGTATATCTATTTTTAACTTCTTAACATTAGCTGCAGTTAGTTCAGCGTGTAACGGGTCTTGAAAATGAATGAGATATTGAATCATGGGGCTGGGGTGTTATCATAAGCCTCAAGACATTTGCATTGAGTAAAACTGAAAAACTTATACTCAGGTTAGTGGTAAGCCAACTTTGAAAGTTTACAAAGACGTAACGGTACCGGGGCTTAGAACATAACATGCTGATATCATAATTGAAAGCGCACCACCCTGAAGAATCTGCTTTGCGTCGATTATTATCTGGTGGGGGACACTCCATTACCAGTCCTTCTCGTCGCGTGGACATGAGCCCGCAGATACCCAGGGAAGATGAGCAGTAAAAATACCTAACGTTAAGCGCTTGGAAATTCGCTACAGCCCCCTACCGTCTTTGTAAAATCTTAGCCACGCCCCTGCTATATATAACTATTGTGTTTCTGTGTTTCGATTAAAAAATCGGCTGATTGATTAATTGAGATTTATTTGACAATGAAAGGGATGAGGTATAATGGCTCAGAGCCTCTCAAGTGGAGTCCTGTGACGTCTGACTTTCCTCTCCCCTAGATAGTATTGGCCCATTAGGCTTCCCTTGCTTTGTCGACCTGCGGAGAGGTGATGTGGATTACGTTAAAGAAGGGAACGTGCCTCTGAGAAAACACCCACGTACATACACAATATGATGGCTGCAGGAATTAAGAGGCCACCGACAAACAATGATGATATTGTAGATCCACATCGGTATCGATATACTCCGACCAGGAAATCCGACACGGCTAAGCTAACGAGAAACGCGTTTGCCTGAGTTCTCAGTCGCCTGTTGATGTTGTGAGATGCGACGACAAGAGAATTGCCATATAATATCACTGTGGCAAGAAGAATGGAAGGTGCTAGAATTGCTCGATAAGGAATTAACTCGGTTGTGTAATTCTTCTGTTACATTTCCTTGCAACCTGCTGGTATTTCTTAGCATGAAAGATGCCATTCTTCCAAGGGCCTTGGAAACTTCCCAACCCTTTTCGGAGTAGGAACTTAATCCTTACACGATCTGAATCACTTTTTGATTTATAGTGAAGAAATGTAAAATGGTTTCCGTGTTTACATCAGGCTATGTAAACACGGAAACCATTTTACATTTCTTTTCTAAAATAACTAATGAAAGAGGAACGAAAACTGTGTTTACATACGCTCATGTAAAATGGTTTTATGGCCAATCAGAGCGCGCGTACTATTTGAATTATTTTATAAATATATTTTGTTGCACGCCCTTATCTATTCTGTGGTATAAGCAAGCTCTTCCCACAAAGCAGATAATATCTTATAGTCTTAAACCTGTGTAAATTTATTTATAAAGGGCTTGCAGTTTTCTTGCGATATCTGCTCAACTAGCCGCGTAGATTTTGATGAAATGGGTATATGTCGAAGAAACGGGACCATATTTTTTTGGCAACGGCTCTAGATGAAAATTACATTTCCCTTCGTTGAAATTTAAGTTTTTAACTATAATCTCGCTTTTTATGAAATCTTAGTGGTTTTCGTTCCATGGGAAAATGTCTCTTGCGTTCTTGAGGTTACTTTTAATCGACGCAAGTGAATAAGTTTTCACGAACTTTTTGCATTCGAAAGGTTATCTTGAGGTCCCATAATAATCAGCTGTAACATACGGTACATGTATTTATTTTCATTTTTTATGAAATCTTCCATCTAGTAATCAATTCATCTTTTTTATTATAAAATTTCTAGCCTCAGAGATGCTTATTTGTTTGTTTTTTTGAATTAAACGACTATCGTTACTTAAACGATAAAAACATGTTAATAATAGTAACACTAATGAGCTTTGAAAACTCTGAAAAACCTGAGTGGCTATATAAAAATCAACATCAAATATTTCGTTTACCTTCTCCCACGCCGCCACACCTCAACCTCATACAATAATGGGGAACATGTTATTTAACATACGGTATAAGTATTCGAATTTTAATCAAATGTTCGATCAGGTAATTAATTCATCACTTTGACAATAAAGTTCCCATCCTTCAATGATAACATTGTTTTCCAATTTTAAAATTATCCTTACGATTGCGAAAGACTATGCTAAGGTGACTATGAGAAATATGTAATTTGAGGCCGTGTAAAATTCACATAAAAGATTTCACGTGGGGAATATTTTTTACGTCAGTATAGGCCGACGATTCTATTGCTTGGATACATCGGCAAAGCCACGTAGATGTCTTCACAAAGGTGCAATCATCCATATCCTCAATCGTAGTTTACCAAACTGCAAAGTAGTTTCTACTGATGCTTATGTTATAGTTTCTAAAGCCTTCTTATAAACATTCTGGTATCTAGCTTGCAGCTTAAAAAAATATGAGCCGGAGTTCAAACCTTTTTGCAGTATTTTAAAAGTATTTGGAGTTTAAAGTGGGTCTAAGTCTCCAACACTTTTTTCATTCAATTTAGAAAAGACTGAATACCAAGTCAATATTCTAATTCCAATTACGACGTTCGAATTACATAAGGAATGACGACTTCTCCTTTAAGGTCTCATAATTCATAGAATATTATTAGGAGAGCCAAAAGAGACTTGTGGAGTAATCACGAATATTTTGTCCGCACTAGATCGGCCTTTCACTTTCCTTCTGTAGAGAGCATGGGTCGATGCATCGTGTTAGAATACTCTTCACATATATAGTTCCTTTGAAGTGAGCAAATATAGCATATACATACCTTAGATTTGTTTGATTTGCTTGTTGTTCGTAATTACTCACCGATATTTGCTTGCGGTAAGCATTTATTCTCTGCTGTTTGTTTGCGGTTATCTAGCATTCATCTATACTTCGTTAAGGTGTCGTTCTCTGTCTACATGCCAGCATGACTTTTTACGACTCATTTTTAATAATTTTATAATAAATCCACGCGTTTATACTCGTCAAATTCTCGTTATACGAATTGGTGATGATGGTCCAATGATGACGAGTATTTTTCCATAATTGGAGCGCACCTTTTTTAGACGCATTTTATTTTCTTTATTTTTGTAAAAAAAAACTTGATATTTCAGGGCTCAAGGTAACATCATCCCAAAAATCAATTCGAATGATCGCAGTTTCGAAGATCACGACTTTACCATTTCGTTTCTTCGAATTTCAAGATCAGAAATTGCAAGCATTTAACAATGCTTTCAGGTTTCCAAAGCTGATCAATTAGCAACACATACGAATAAATTTATTTCACTCTCAGAGAGACGTAAAATAATACACTGGCGATCTGGAAAATGCTTCGTTATGAAATTTTGATTATGACGCTGATAAAAAAAATTGATCTTGGGTTTAGATATACCTTTTTAAGAGCATCATGCTCTTAGCTTGAGCTGCAATGATTTCCAGATACCTTAGTGAAACGCTGTCAGGTTTTAGGAATATTCCTTTTTTTAACATATTCTTTCAATTGAGAAGAGTAAAATCGCTAAACTTATCATTCCATTGGCTGTTGTTGTTGATTTAAGATTTGACAACGAAGCTCGTTTGTTGGTTTTGGTAACTCAGAAATTGCGAGCAATTTCGATCAAAATTTGCTTTAATCACCAAACTATTGTCATCGTAATAGAAAAAAAAACCTTCGAACAAACAGGAGCGTTCTTTAAAATGACAGTCTGAACAGCTCCACAGGAACAGTTTTCTCAGAATAGGGATCGTCAACAGAATATTCCTCACAATGTAAGTTTGCAATTCTTCATCAATAGCTTATTTGATTCAAACGAAACTAGTAGCATACTAAAGTTACTTCATTTTCACTATCGACATTGTCTTTCTTCGTGAAATTTTAACTTGGCGAATACTCATCCTGTATGATTTTATTTCTTCGATTTTAACCCGACATGAATCAAACACGAGCATCAAACTCTGCATAAAAATAAATATATATTCTCGTTTATTTGATGGCTCACAGAGTATAGGTTTCGAGAAACTGCACATATTGAAAGGAACAGTAGGCATAAGTTGGGCCCATTTTTCTTATTACAATTTTAAGAAATCAGATTTAAAAACTGAGCTTAATTAATTCCCCGTATTTAAAGACTTCTAAAGATTATTCTCTACTTCCTAGTCTTCTCGAACGTTTCAAACATCGTAGCGTAAGGCATGTTTTATTTTTCCTACCTATTTCATATGCATATCAAGACCTGAAAAATTCTTATTTTTTTCGGCTGAATTTGCTTAAGATGTTTTTGCAGGAAAATAATGGTAACACGATGAAAGTATATATTTATAAAACAGATATCCTTGCACGATTAATTTTCCAGCAAATTGTGGCCAATCTTATAACGCTATGATGTGAAGAATTATTCGAAAAAGTGCCAGAGTAATTTTCAGATGACATGACATGAAAAATTTCCTTGCGATAAAAATCGAATCTCATAAGCTGTAGGAAATTAGGTAATTTATGGGGATATATATTTCTCACATTTAGCAATACCATTTAATTTTAATAACCTAACTGACAAAAATCACCTTTAAAATTTGTTATGATTGTTTAGTTATTGCCAAGTTTGAAAGTTGGACAAAAGGATGCTATTTAGCTTTTATTGTTTCTACCGGAATTTAAATTCACTTTACCCGAGTTGTCAATTTAATGAATGCCTCGTCAACATTCTAAATTGCGAAAAACATCACTGTGTGTCACATCTATATAATACTCTAACTTTTATGTGCAATAAAGAATATCTTAGCCTTAATTAATCTAAAAAATTTCCATATTTCTTCCTAAATCCCTGCTCTTAATAGATCTTCGATGAGCTAGGCCATGTCGAGCTTGAGATAAAATAATTCCGACTTTTGAAAACAATTACTAAACTTTAGTTTGACGGAAGGAAGTAGGATCCATTAAAGTCTGGTAATAAAAGTGAACTATGATATTTTTCAAGGGGTAACTTTCTAAAGAAACTTAAGTGCTGCGACTATGCCGCCAGGTATTAAATCTGAGTTGATAATGTAAATTGGCCGAGGTAAAGAGTTCCTGAAGCTAGCTTTTCGAGCGAAAGCCATTCGTCGTAGTGAAGATGTTTCTTCAGACAATGTTTGACTTTGATATACTTGAAAAAAAAAAAATACGTGGGAGGAGTCCAATCTATGACTTTGTGATTTGAATTTATAATTTCCTGTTGATGGTCTAACCATGCATCGTATCAGGTTATGTGATTATCATCCCGAGAAGGAAAGTGTTCTAACTGAAAAATAACGTTTACTTTTATCAACAGTCCGGCACAAAAGTATGCCATGTTCACTTCCATTATTGCGCAAAATTATTCCATCGATCGCAGCATGTCATAGAAGCACTCAGGCTGTGGATGATCTCCATACCCTCAGCCTGCGATACTGTAGCTGATATGGCATGGTTCGACTTCAGTATAGTAGATACGCCGCCGGAAATTCCTTTTTCTGAATATGTTTTAGCCATAAACAATTTCTTTAAAATATTCAAGGTTGACATGTCGCGCAAGATAATTGTAATTATGAACCCTAGTTTCTGCAATCGAAATGTTGGGCTTAGCCGCATTTGAGCCAACGAGAAAAAAGAAACATAAAACAGAATAAAACAATAAAAAGGTCACAGGTAAAATTTTTTTGGAGAGCTTTGATGCCAAGAGTGTCATAATATGATAATGTTATGCAATATGAGGGATTAACGGAAGGTACATTGTCAACTTTCACTCAAGATCTGTCAATAGCTGGCCATGAATGAAACACATTGTCATCATAAACCGGTGATGTTTTTTCTAGCTTTTGAATAAATGCAGTGCCTCTGCAAAATATTTCTTTTTATCTAAGTTGAGAATGAAGATTGTTTTCAGTACTGTATTTGCCTATTGTTTTGTTAAGGGAATGGCATAAAAAAGCTTATTCCTGAGGACAAAAAGTTTCTTATCAATTAATGCGTTTAATCAAGTGGTGATTGGAGAAGAATGAAGGCTTTTCCCGATAATTTGCATTTCTAAAGCCATGCTAACAGCACGGACAGCTGTGTACTCAACCGAACGAGAATTGATTAAAACTAAGGCAAACCATTTCCTTTGTAAATGGAGTGTCTTCTCGATTGTCCTCGCATAAAACAAAGCATGGGAACCAATTTTGTAGAAGGGTGTTTATCATTACTTGAAAAGCGAAGACACCTTCGAGGACGTGATAAACGGTGAAGTGAAATTGATCGTTCAGTTTCCCAGTCTTGTTGGCATAAGGTTTGGAATTGTTTTCATAAGGTGACTATTACTCCCGCTCTCTGATGACTAAATGTGTCCTTTTCATTGTGGCAATGTGAAAGAGATCACTGATGGGTTTCCATCCTTTTTAGAGCAAACCCGACAAATTTGTTCAGTTTTGTCGTTTGTTCTTTTCAGATAACGGAACACTTATTAGAAGAATTGGTCTTTATCAGCTTTTGATTGAGAATAAGAAATCAAGAGGTTACTTCTGCAACCCTAACAACGTCAAAGTCAACATTAAAACTCCGATTGTCGATTTGTGGACTTTTGCAAATGAAGATCAGGATGAAGATTTTGCGATTGTGAAGCATATTTCTTCATAACTAGCAATGTCTCGAATTTAACAGGGTTTTTTTTAGCTTAATTAGACGATGGTGGTTGAAATGTCCTGGAGCTCAGCTCTTCAGATACTGTTTTGCGTGGTTCTTATGTTTGTGATCATAACTGGAAATTCTTTTGTAGTGGCATCGTATTTTTCAAACTTAAGACTCCGCACTGGTACTTACACGTTTCTGGTGAGTTTGGCTATCTCGGATCTACTGGTGGGATGTGTATCTCTACCTCTGTGGATATACGTCAGTTTGACAGGCACACATTATGGACCTCTGAATACGTTTTTCATCTCCTTCGACATCTTAAGTGCAATGGCTTCAATCTTTCATCTAACAACCGTTAGCCTGGAACGATGGTTGGCCATTTCGCGCCCCTTTATTCACGAAGTACTCTCCACGACACATTATACGATAGTCATATGCTGTGTTTGGGTGACAGCTTCCGTGATAGCAGCAATTCGACCTGCCCTGCATAAATCTTCGAGTGACTCGAACAATAGTCCATACAGAATTTACACTCCGTTTTTGTTGTTCGTTGGTTATGTTGGACCAGGAATTCTTGTGAGCGTTGTCAACATTTCCATTTTTAAGGTGGCTCGGGCGCTGATCTCCAATCTTCCAACAATAGCAAATCAGGAAGAAAGCAACAAAATACGCAAGAACTTAAAAAAACAACGCCGCACAGCCCTCACCCTTACATTTGTGACTGCGCTTTTTCTCGTTTCTTGGTTGTCTTTCTTTACAGTGAGCACCATTTCGGTGTTTTGCAGACAGTGCTTTCCTTTCCATAAACTCTCGGGTTTTCTTCTGTTTTCAAAATGGCTCCAGTACAGTAACAGCGCCATGAATCCATTAGTGTACGCCTTCCGCGATTTAGAACTGCGAAAAACGTTTGTAAGGCTTCTAAGCCGCTGCAGACGCCGAGTGACGATACATCAAGCGCTTCGAGTGGCTCCAGTGAATATGTCCTTGACTCAAAGAAGTACGAGATTTCGGACTGATCCAACGACGATGCTCAACGAAACCCAGGTATAATTGGAGTTAACAAGGAAAAAAAATGTTAAAGTTTTGTTTATTTACAAATTACTCTTAACAAACTGCGTTTGCACTTAGACCTCCCGTCAGTGCAGCCAACAGGCGGCTGGAGTACCATCAAAAGTCATGCATCAGGAACCGAAGGTTCTTTTGGATTCGAATAGTTTTTAAGTAATGATTGCAATACCATTCGAATAATTGTAGAATAAAGGGAGGATTTCTTTGTGTGTCTCTCTTTAAATACCCAAGAGATCATGTCTATGAGAATAAGATCCTCAGAGGGGACATTTTTAATGAATATCAGGCTTTTGATGAGAAGTCTTAGGAATCAAATAATGATCAACTACGTGACACAGACTTCTTTTGATACTTCTCCAGTATGTTTTCCGTCTCATTTCACTCTAAATGTAACTAGATACGAAATTAGATTTATAAATTAACTCTTTACGCTTGCATTGTAGCATCATTTATTTATTTATTAGTGATTTATTTCGATGTTCTGGCATCAACCTCAAACTTTTTGCAAAAGGTTATGATTTATAGTGCATTCTGAACTAAAATTCCACGTAAGCTGTGATTGATCGTTCCCATTATATCAGCAAGTTAACAGAAGACTGACAACCAGTCTAGATCATGAAAACACTAGTTCTTCTTGATAAGTCCACTGATTGCGAACAACTTTTTTTCGGAATCCCGAGAATCTGTGTTTTTGTTCGGCAAATATAGTTTAGTTGATATGGTAACGTTCTCAGTTCCCAAGACTGGTATTGTTGTCAATATATTAAAGATGCCAGGAGATGTTATTACTGATCACCACTGGGGTGAAAGGGTTTTGAAAGTCTTTAATTTTGGAACAAGCGTTAAATCCTTGTAAAACGTTTACCCTAATCGGAAAAAAGAAAAGAAAATAGCGTAGCAGAAATAATGAAAATCATATTCCTAGAGAGCTTTTTTGTGGGGGGAAAGCTAGGGCTGTATCTAAAATGTTACCAGAATAAACCGAATGAAAACAAAAACTGCAGGAACAAAACAAAAACCAAACAAATAAGAAAAAAAACCGCGACAACTGAAAAAGCAAGAAAACAAATGAAGAGAAAAATATCAAAAACATCAACAACAAAATAGATAAAAAAACATGTCTTTTGTCTTTTTATTTTATAATTGTAAACCAAAATATTTTGGTGGTAATGTTATTATCTCCTACTGGTAAATTGGGGCAGCGGAAGCTGGTGTAAATTACTTAATATAGGTGTTGAAGCTTTATATTGTAACATTTTGGTCTTGAAACTAACCGGCCTGACTAATAAACCTGACCCTGATCGTGAAGTCTAAAGAAAGGACATAGTTAATTCCTTTGGATGATGTTTAAGACCACTATCTTTCCGATGGTTAAACGAAACTGCATCATCATTTGGTGAACCTTTGAGGAGGCTAACATTAATTCTATGAGGGCCAAATATAAACATCTTATTGTTGTCTTTCCTTTCAGTTTTGTCCCCATTTTCTCTAAATCCTATGTGGGACTTTACGAGATATTTCCAACCCAAAGATTAAGCAGCAACTCCTGACCAGAATGGGTATAATACTATAGCTTTAGCAGAGTGCACATCTTTTGAATATCAACGGCCATAAAGAAAAAGAATACCATCATTTAAAATTGACCGTACATAATTCTCGTTGCAGTGAAAACGACGAAGATTGAACCTAGGTAGTAATTCTCTAATAATTGATTTATGCTTCATATTATGACATAAAAAGTTTGTGGGAAAGGCTCTAAGGCATTTACGTTTTCACACTGTGATCAAGTCACTTGTTCAACTCGGTGATAGAAGAACGCTGGTGACGTCCGCGCGAAATGAAGCACACGGTAAAGGATATAATTGATACTATGATGACACCACTGACTGAGAAAACTATGGCAACGCTTAAACTGAGTTGAAATGAAGAGTTGTCTTCGCTTGTTTCAGGTTTCTTGTCGTTGTGATCTGATTAAAAAAATAAAAAAAGGAATGTCGTGAGGAAAGAATTCATCCATGTTTAATATGAAGTATGCCAGGCAAAGGCATGTGACCCCTTCGACTAAAAAAATTAGCCGAGAATCTAAGGTTTCAATCCCTAAAGGCGATTCATAATTTTTTGGTGTCCCACGCTCTAGAAAAGTGAACTACCATATGAGGGCAAAACAGCATCAAACGTGATGTCATGAAAACTAACTCACCTTTGTCGTCTCTCTCTACCTTCTTGTGATAATAAGGACCAATCGTGACGCGATACACCACAGATTCATCAACTTCAACTGCTCGCCGTTTTCGAGCATTAGGGTTGCAATCAGCCAAAGACGGGCATTCACATGCAGAATCCGCAGCATCTGCAAGGCACACCTTAAGATCGCAATGCACATAGACCAAAGTGTTGGCTTCAGCTCCAAAGTACCGGAAAGAATTCACTTGAAAGGTTTCCTGCGTGCTGTCGACTGCGCAGGTGTAATTCAAAGTGTCACCTGCGTCTTGACTGACAGTATCGTTACCACATCTGAATCCAAGATGAAAAGAATGGCCTTAATGATATTAGGGATGAGAAATACTAACCTGACCAAAATTGAAAAAATGAAATGAAAAAAAAGCTTGACTTGAGCGCCGCCATTTTGAAAACAACTCAGCAACGTGACTTCACGTGATCGCATTCCCAATCAGCCGCTGCACCGGTTTTCGCATTCAAGTAATTATTAGATTGAACAATGCTTTTTCTAGGTAAGGCCTTGTTATTAAAACTGATCCTGAGTGGATAGAAGAAGGCTGTGTAAAACTTTGTTCCGTCGCAGGTTAACGGTCAGGCGGCTATGAAAGATTCAAAATGGCCGCGTCCTTTGTTTAAGTTCAATTTCCATTGGAGACGGTTCTTGAAAGGAATTGCACCGCGTTCGCCCCCTATCGAGTTCGCCCCCTATCGAGTTCACCCCCACCTTATGCCGTGTTCGCCCCCACACTTTTCGAGTTCGACCCCATCAAGTCGAGTTCGCCCCTTGATTGAGTGATATCCAGATGAGTTGATTTGTGACGAAGGCACCAGCGGAATGTGCCAAATGTCACGTCAGCGACGACCATTTTGAATTTCGGCAATTGCGTGGAACCTGCTCGGGAACTGGGTTGACGGAATCAACTTAATACTCTGCGTGGGATCTGGGGTTATCAGAAATAACTGTATACACTGAACTTGTGATAAAGAGAACCACACGGTTTATTTAACGAACACGAAATGTGGTGATCGTAACAACCAGACTTGAGAAGATGCAAACCACGCTTTCATCGTGACAGCATTGCTTAAGTTGTTAGACTTGTACCCGTTTAGCTTTATTTATGAAATTAAGACTGAAGAATTTACTCATCAACTTACGAATCAACTCATCTGGATATCACTCAATTAAGGGGCGAACTCGACTTGATGGGGTCGAACTCGAAAAGTGTGGGGGCGAACACGGTATAAGGTAGGGGCGAACTCGAAGGGGCGAACTCGATAGGGGCGAAAGCGGCGGATACCCTTGAAAGTTCAGGTTACTCTGTGGATTTTCATACTTTTTAGAGGTGTAGATTATATTATGCTTTTGTTTTGGGAAACTTCAAGAAGGTACCAACCCATTTTGAATAAGGACTACATCGTGGCCCGGAACATTTGCGTCGTTCGACTTTGACGCATTACATTGCAAGATGAAGAGGTCCAGGTTTGGTGCAGCGCTTGATGTTTCCACTTGAGCTTGGAAAAACAATGGTTGATTGAGCTTCACTTCGCTGGGAAGAGGAATGGTAAGCTCAGAGTTCTCAAAAACCTCAAGGCTGAATGTAAAAGCTGCAGAATCTGATTAAGAAAGTGACAAGTATTAGTTTTGCGCAGAGTGAGGCTTAAATCATTTGAATCTTCACATTACATTCACACAGAACGTCTGCTTAAAATTTCTGTGCATAATATAGTATATACCTGATAAAATCTCAACATGGAACTTCTGCAAATTTTATTTTTGGCTACATAACGAAGGTGTTATAATTTTGTATCTAATGTACCGCAAAACACGCTTCAGTTTCTTTACAGGTGTATATTTTACTCAAGCTAACACGACATACCTGACGAGTTATCGCCACGATTCACTAAAGGTATGAAGCTGGATGTGACATTGCCATTATTGACGTACTCACACACGGCGTCAATCGCGTGATCAAAGGCCTGGATCGGACTGCTGCCCGGAACAACTGCACGGATCTCGAAAACGTATCTGATAGAAGTGCTCTTATCTTCGGAAATTGAAGCGCAATCAGCCACTTGCAAATTGGTATACGTGACCGTCGTGTCCATGAATGTCGGCTCACATTCTGTTTTGTTATCTATTCGCCAATCGCTTTCGTTGAATGCATCGATGTCAGTTACATTTGTAATGGTTATAGTTACTGTGTGGTTAGCATTGCAGACAATTGAACTCGTTGACATGCCTGAAGACAAAAAGTAAGAAGATACGTAAATAGCTGAGATAAACATACAAAGACAAAGCGTTGGACTGAGGTTTTACATTTCTAAGAAAAGATTGATAATCAGGCTAAATCTAGCTTTTTGCACGTGGACCCATTTTTGTACTCTGTCTGAAATGAATACAGTTCTAGAAAAATAGCGATACGAGGTTTTGATATTGTTTTTTTAGAAGTTTTATTAAGTTTTGATGCATTTTTATTGATCAAAAAACTTATCACCTTTCCCATTCTTATTTATTTATGATTTGTTAATTAAATTTAATCAATATAAATACGGTATGGGGTGAGCAGGTTGCAAGTTACCATTGGTGTGGAATCCCAAAAGAGATGAATGGACAATTTTGGTCCTCTTCTCCAAGAACTCAACACACTTCCAATTTCCTTTCCCAAATTGTCGCGCGTGTACTCAATTGTATTTTGTTAACTAACTTTTTGTCTTTTCACGCCAGAAACTTACACTAATTGTAGTTGAATACTGTAATAAAAGGGGGGGGGGGAGGGAGGAAGGGGGGGAGGGACGTTCTTATGTCACTATGTTCCCCCTTTCTCTAAGTTTTGCTTTAGTCATATTATCCACACTATCGATGTCATCAAGCAACTGATTCTTTTAATAACTTTATTCGAACCGTAAAGTTTGAGAACCTCTATTTCGTCGTGTGCAAGTTTTGTAAACATGTCGACTAAACAATTCTCAGAAAGTGTTTGCCAGTTTTAGGCTTGTCAAAAATCGCGGAATAGACCGAACAAGACCTCGGGTAATGGTCTAGTTGACTCAGAGTCAGGTCTCACTTAATTATTCTTTGATAGTGAATGAAATATTTCATGAGTGATTATATTTGTGGGAAAAACTGAAGTCTGTCTCACCTTTAACTCTGACGTCAACCAGTAAAGCGAACGTCACGAGAGAGAGTAAAATCCACTGCCAAGCCATTTTGACGTAGAGTTCAGCCTTTTCTTGGTGGTTTTACCCAACTTATGAAGTTAAAGTTAAGGAATGTCAATCAAACTGTCACAATTAGAACGAAAGAAATTCTTGAATCCAAAGTTATTTGTCGTAATAATTTAGTTCAAGAGCGAAAGGAAGGATGAAAAAGGAAAATTCTGGATTTCTTCGTTCTTTGTGTGTGCTAAAACATGGCCAGTGTTTTGTGAACTTATAAAATTTGGCCCCGACTGAGAGTCATTTTAACCGAGCAATTTACGAACATTTAAACGTCAACATCTCTATTTTATCCTACAAAATGCACCAAAATGCCCGAAATAGTGATAATAATTAAAGATATGACATGTTTTGTATTCTCTCGACATATCTGTGTAAAGTAAATGCTGGATGCAGCGTTCTTTTAAAGTCTAAGTATTTGTTGTGCATTGTGCAAGTGATGTGAAATACAATCTGTTTTACTTCGACTTGATCTAAACTTTGTACAGAAATACAATATTTACGTTCGGTTCGAATCGGTACACTGTGCAATTACCAGTTTATAAATTGTTTTTCGATTGGATCATTTTCATTCGAGAGCGAAAAAATCAGCCATTGGAACGTAATTAATTGTTATAAAAACGAAAGGACATTTCACTTGTTTGTCATCAAGTTTCAAGAATTTATGACTCCAAATTGAACAAATGGAACGCTAGAAATCGCTACAATTCATTTGCAGTTGTCTTTATTGGTTTTTCTTTTCATGATATTGCGTTAAAAGTATCTTTAAACACAGCATCAATTGATGCTCTCTTGCCGATAGCTTATTTGAATGCAAATTAAACGTCCATGGTATTTCGCATGACGAATGGAGATGATAAATAACATTTTCGTTTATCACAAAGATGCAAGGCTGCTGACTGTAAAACGACTCATAATCCACACCTTCTCGTTGCTCTGGCTATCGAAAACTTGGCAACGAAAGTAAAAGAAACGAGAGGAAAAAATTTGTTAAGAACGTATTGTTTGCACGCAAGGCAGTTCTGCTTGACGAAGACAAATTTTGTTTTCGATATGTTTAAATAATTATTTTATGGACGGTCTAAAACATAAATCAGTCACTCACCGTTTTCCGTGTGAGATTCCAAGGTGTTCAAAGAAATTGAAATTTCGTTGATTACAACAGGGTCGCCTGCAAACTTCCGCTGTGGTTCTTTGCTTGAGCCTGTAACCGCTACGCTTTGGTGCGTTCCGCCTCTTTGATCCCACGTTTTTAAAATATCTTGCCACTATCAAAGCGAATCAAGACTTCTTAGGTCCTCTCTCGAACCTTCGTCTCTAGGCAACAGTTATATGCAAGTACGCAACTTCACAAACAACTACGCCTCACGGACACCGAATTTCGATCAGAACCCCTTTGATGAAGCCCATGAAGCACAGTAGGAATTTATCTCATATAGTTAAGTAGTTGCGACTTTGTCGATTTAACCGAAATATCACACCGAAGCATGCACAGAAGCAATGGAGGGGGGGGGGGGGAAGTCATCAAAACGCTTTAAACTGCAAGAATATTTTAACTTTTAGCTCCTGCATTTTAATATAGCCTCACGCCTATCATTTTTTCGATTTTCCAGGCCACATGAACCTGAGATTTTCAGTTTATACAGTTTAGACAATTCGCATCTTACTATTGATTAATTTTCCTCTTAAATTGTTTTTCAGTTTTTGTCTACATATATTTCCTTACTCAATCTAGTCAATTTAGTCCATTCAGTTACGACCTTTCAAGGGAAATCATTACGCCCTAATTACTCGTGCACTGTTTTGGACTCTATTTTGAAACTCTGTTTTATACGAAATCCACGCTTGAATTTTCTGAGCTGCGTCATCTGTGATGTAGGTACCTCATGCCATGTTCTCCGTTAGACAATGTCTCGGAAAGGTTGAGCGTTTGGCCATCCAAGGGCTTGAGAATGAAGAAATTAGGGTTATTGGGGAAAGAAGGGGGGAGGGAGTGTGAGTTTTGTCCAAACAAATAGCAAACGGAACATTCTAATTGGCTGAGAACACTTGTATGTCAAGTGTCTTGGCTTTCTTTGATTGATTGAAAAATAGAACGTGAAAAACAATATTTTCAAATCATCAGATGTTTTCAATACTTTGTGATGCCATACACTTAGAATTCTTTACCCCATTATTGCGCTGAAAAAGCGAAACGTTGAAGCCATTTGGTCCCGGCATTATTTTGTGCAGACACAATATCAAAACAAAATAATAATCCACAGGATCCCGTAATTGAATAACCTCACTGCCCGAAAAAACTCGAGTTTTCTTTTTTTTTCATAATTTTAAAGATTTCTGATAAAATTTCAATTTCTTTCGCACATTTTGCAGGACAACAATTGTATTGTGAGGTCCCCCCGGCGAAGCCGGCCGAAATAGATCCCTTGCGCATGCCCAATTGTTGACCCCTGCGTTTGGGTAGTATGACTTAACTGATCTGAATTGAAATCGGAAAACAAGCTTGACACTAAATGAGTTGGGAGAGAATATTTGAAGTGGCTATAACAAAGCATTCGATTTAACTTATAAAAATCTAACGAATCAAACTCGCTTGGTTATGAAAATGCGAGCCAGTCAGGGGGTAGAGGGGTGAACTGGGTGTGGGGCTTTGGATCGAAGCCTCCGCATTGAATAAAATTTTAGTATCCAGCTTTACAGCGTTGGGAATCACTGGAGAAAGTAATGGATCCTCGTATGCCACGAGAGTGAAGTGAAAATTCCCTTCATTAAACAGATTAAAAAAAAAAAAGATGCCCACCCTGTTCTTTAGAACAAATATTCACAAAAAGAAAAAACCACAAAGGTTTTGTAATAAATTCATCACGGTGCCTACATTTTATTAGGATGCTACTCAAAATTTCTAAAAATAGTAAAAAAATTAGACTGGTACTGGTGCCTCAATGACAAGGCTTACGCCAGTTCAACGGGAAAGCAACCAGACCCGCATGCGACCTGGGTATACTTACTATGGCTAGCATTCGGTTAGATATCATATAAGTGTTGGCAAAATCACGACGCTGCCGTTGCTGTGCTGCATATAGAGTGTAAAGTTTGTCATACCTATTAAAGTTCCTCCCAATGCCTAAAATTGTGTTTGAAATTAACGTTGTCTATAGGGCTTGTGTGCAAGTTTATAAGGTGTTAAAACAATAAGAGATTAAAACGAAGGGTTGTTAATCTGGATCGCGCACATAAGAGTGACAAGCAGATATAGGAGTACAACGACTTCATTGTTATAGCTAATCAAATCAACCTTGAAACTAAAGTCAAGACATAAATTCGATTAACTTTGCAAATGCTTCTGATTCCTACCATCATCTGAAGAAAAAAGCCGTTTAATCATTTATTCGTTTAAGAAAAGAGAGAAATTTTATGTCTTAATCAACATCCACACCTCAACTTAACCCTATCGAGTTGCTTCATATGTCACACCATTCAAATTGATCTTGGATTAAAAAACGTAATATTCGCGCGTTTGCACAACACAACTTATTTATGTTTGGAGTTTAGGTGACCACGTGCAGATCACCACTTTGCGTGCGCTTGCTGCGATAGCGAACGACAAGGTAGACAGTGGCACAGATGACAGCTACAGCCACAACACCACATACTGCCCCAACAATTGCTACTGTCTGGAAAGGATGGCCGGTCTCTTTTTGGTCTTTAGATGCAACTGAAATGAAGAGTCCAGGTTTAATCATTGAGTTAAACTATCGAGGGTGTAGGTAGATTATAATTTTAAACCGTTCAGTGTTTATCGATAAAAGGCAGAGAAGCTGGGAATATATGAAAAAGAACATTTCCATATGTCTTTCTGGAGGTTCTTATCCAGCCTTTGTTAATTTTCTATAGTCATCATTACGATATATGATATTACATTTCGTTCCGTTTCTATCATATTTGACATGTTCAAGTCATCTTCTAGGTTAAGTTGCCCCGTGCGGCCTCGATTGATAACTTGGTCAGTTATCACGAAAAACCATTCTTGCTTAGCAGCGAATGTGAAAAACACCTAACAGAATTCCTGTCATATGGTTAAAAGTCCTGTGAATTATCATTTACCTTCATCGTTGTTCAGTTCTTCTTGCTTAAAGGTGAATGGACCGTAGACAACATGATAAAGCTGTGACTCATCCACCGAATCATAGATTGAACGACGTCTACGCGAACCTGTGCAACTGACAGGATCACTTGGACATTCACAGGCGGAACCGGTTACATCTGCCAAGCAAACTCTGAAATCACAGTGGATGTAAACATCGTCTTCTGGATCTGCTCCAAAATACCGATAAGTTTTGAGTGAGAATGTTTCAGATGTGTTGTCGTTGACACAAGAGTATACTAATGTGTTGTCGAGGTCTTTGCTGACAGTACTACTGCCACAACTATGAAGAAATGATAAGAAATGGTATAATTAAGCAATGTAAGCATAATTTCTCTTATTCTTTGAGGTAACAAATTTTATCTCAAATGGACAAGATCCAGGTAAATTCATAGCATCGGCTAGACACACAGCATACAAGAATAGCTCCCTACGAAAACTACAATGGTAGGCTCTAATTAAGGCTTTGGAACTATTACCATTTATTAGCAAGAAACTGAAAAAAAAAGTGTGAATGAGTTTCATATTCAGGTTGAGCCTTTTTCATTTAGAAGTAAACAGTGTTACCAGTGTTACTCACTCATGTTTGATCAGTAGTCTGACGATGTCTCACAGAAACTCTGGAAGAACTCTTTTTCATTAAGACTGTGTCAGTCTATCTGGGGTCTACACTGGCAGTCATCTTTCACTTAGATTAAGAACCAAAGGGAGTAATAACGATACCAGACAGTTCAAAACAAACTGGGATAAACGACGCTTTACAAACAGAAGTATTGATTATTGGAATTAACTGAGTTATGATGCGATTACCTCATAAATCACGGTTGAAACTCGAATTTTGAATTAATTCATTGTACATTTGTATGCGTTTAGGCCACCATATTCAAATCCATATCTTTCTAAATGCTTTTCATTTTTAACCTTATCAGATATTTTACATATCCTTTTTTTTTTGATGTGCTGGACCTCACTGAGGAACCATTCGATAAGGTGGGTCCTACTCTGTCTACTAAAATGTCATATTAGTCATGTTTAGTGGACAAATTTTTATCACAGAAATTCTTACCCCTTTTTTATCAGAGAAAATTTACCATCAAGAGAATCTGGATTATCACTTTTAGATGAATAGCATTCCTCAAGGAACAGGTCAAGGTTGGGTGCGCCACTCTGTGTCTCGACTTTAGCTTTGAAGAAAATCTCTACATCCAAAGCTACAGGGTTGGGAACCTGTAGAGTATGTGCGGCGTTCTTATACGCCATGAGAGAAAATGTGAAAGTTCCGTTACCTAAAAATGACAAAAGAGACCACAAAAGCGAGTTAGGAAAAGTAAAACAAAGCAAAAGAAATACAAAAAAAAAAAGTTTTATCAAATACATTTGCATTATTTAAGGTTTTGCTCGTTCTGACAAATGCAAGGCTGGATTATCAAATTGAATGAAGCGTATTTGAAATATCTATTCAATGATAATGGCTCTAAAATTAGAACCAAAGCCGTCCAGTAGCAGTAACAGATTTCTGATACGACGAAGAAAAAACATTTAAAAATCTACATTTTTTTCAAGTGAGTTGATGACAACATCTCTTTTTGGACCAGTATGCTCTCATAGTCCTGTAGTGTTAAGGATGAAAAGTAAAACTTTCTCTACCACAAAATGAAATACGAATCTATTTTGTACTGATGGCTGTCTTTCAAAATCATGCCGGGCTCTTATAAATGTTTCTCCACTACTTTTTTTAAATATCAAATTAAAATAAAATCCACCATATCTTGATAAAGAGATTTGAGATTTTTTTTTCCTTTTTTTTCCATTAGCCACTGAAGGAAGGCTGGTCAATATATTCGGTGGCAAAGGTTTGATAGACACTCTCTAGGAATATCCAGTTTGCAGGTATTCAGGCTAAGATTACTTATGTAAATCATACATGCTGTTATCTTAACCAGAGCTGCATACCCGTGTCGTTAGCCGCTCGGTTCTTGATCGGCACAAAACTCGCGAAAGCTCTGCCTGTGTTATCGTAGTTACACGTGACGTAGTACAGGTGGTCGTAAGTGCGCAACTGCCCTGTAGCTGAATCACCTGCAACCTTTTCAGCGCTGATTTTGAGGATGTATTGAACTTCTCCATCTTTCTGGTTTGACTCGTAAGCACAGTCAGGGAGGTATAGAGCTTCATAGGTAACTGTTTCAGCACCAGCATCAAGTTTTGGTTCACATGCTGAAGTGTTTGTCGATGTTCTCCACTCTGGTGGGTCCCAAAATTCTACATCATCCACGTTTGAGATCACTATACTCACAGTGTGATTGGAGTTACAAGTCACTGAGGCCGACGTCTGACCTGAGAGGGAGTGAAAAACAATTTTTAACTCCATCTCTCTCATTTATGATGGGTAATAATATATTCCATTTACTTGTGGCTGTGAGAAAAGAGACACTTCATAATGATGAAATGTTAACGAATCCAAATTAAACCGGCGAGGAAATCGCAGATTTAAATTCTTTTACTTCTTAATACTTATTCTCAATAACTCGATATAGTCGTCAATTCATGAATCCCAAGGGAAAAATAACAATTATTATAATTTTGGAATCAGGATGAATAAAGACGAGATGAAGGCGTTACCTTTTGTTTGATGCAAAACAAGCATAAATGTCGCCAAAAGAATTGCCCTCTTCATATTGATAATTAGGTTCTCGTGGATCTGTGGCAACAAAGAAATAAATAAATATATGAAAGAATTGTAAAAATTCGATGAAAAACACGAGCAAATACAAAACAATTTTTTTAAAAAGGAGAAGCTGTGAAGCAGAATGAAGAAAAAAATCAAAGTGCTCTGTGAGCAAACTCGTGAATTGACACATGATTTTTTAGATTATGTTTAATGTTATCTGGTTTAGGGAATTTTGTGGTTGATTGTCATATCTAGAGTACGAGCAGTAGTTCAGTGTTCGCTAATGTAGCAAAGAAACAAAGTAACGTTGGGATAAGAAGACATTACAATTGAAATGATCATGCTATTACATTTGACAAGGTGGATGATGTCATGTGTTTTAAACGTCTATCATTTTTGTTTCTGGTTCAAAAGAAAAGGTTGGAAGTAAATGTGGGTGGAAAGTGAAATTTACTATCTTTCGTTGTAAATATTAGAAAATCAAGACAATACTGTCTTAATGAAAACATTAACGATTCCCTCTTTATCAAATGAGACAAACGGGAACGAGTTTTGAGTGATATAACTAAGCCAAGCCTGCCACCGTCATTTTGGATCTCCGCCTGGGTAGATTTAAGTCACGTGCTAGGCAACGTATAATCAATAACAAGATAGAATTTCATTTCAGGCCTATTTATCAATTTTGTGGTGTGTAACTTTCGCATTTTAGTACGTTGTATGTATGTTGAATCTTCAAATTGTCTTGAAACTTAAAAGAAAATTGTTCTTTAAAAATTCACTGAAAATCGGTAGCTAAAATTGTTTGTTTAGGTGTTATTTGATTTTCGTGTTAACTTGTTATTTCGTCAGTCGCCGGCATCGTTTGTTGCTTCATACAGGAAAAACACACGCGACGGAACGTAATGATCAATTTTGTCCTCAATCTCACGCTATAACAGAAAAAGCTTTTGATCATCTGTAAACTCCGAGCGCTTCGCAGTAAGTGATATTTTCAATGAATCTTCGGATTGTTTTCAAGTTCAAGGATTGTAAATTACAATTTTATGAAAAACGAAGGTTGTTCTGTTATTTCAGTGTGAATCCTTGCATGCCTGCCAGTCGCTGGCGCCGCTTGTTGAAACTAAAACAAAAAAAAAAACTCTTTTAAGATTATCATTGGCTTCTTTTTCACCCCACCACTATTCTTAGCAACAAAGGTCGCCATTTCGTCTGTTTATTGCTCGCCAAAAACTATAAAATGCACTCAAAAGCCTAAAATCTAAAAAACGTTTTACAGGAATCGACCAATCGAGCGAGCGAGCGAGCGAGCAAATGCCATTCCCCACATCGTATCTACAACTCGCTCTTGCGCATGCGCGAAATTCACGAGTTTAAAAAGGACGAGATACGAGAAAAAAAGCCGGACAAAGAAGAAACACATCAAGTAGACAAAAATAAACCATAGAAAACAAAGTGCAAGATGAAGATAAACATCAGCAAAAAAAATTTAAAGAAAAAAATTTATGTGGGTCGTAAGAACAGCGCAAAAAAAAAATTTTAACGTCCAAAGCATAGCAAACATGATTTTTATTCATAATATTCTTACTTCTTATGAGGACGATTCTTGTTTTAATAAAAGAATTCCTTTAGAGTGATTTACAGCTATGTTAAGAATGCTGCCAATATCACGTCGTGAATTCTAGAACTGTTTTGTTGTTTGTTCGTTTGAAGTGTGGGACAAATAACACTTTGCCACAGGCAAAATCCATGAATTCTTTTATATGTAAGTCACAAGAATACAATAAGCTCTGACTTTAACAGTAAAATTCAGTTGGTTTAGAACCTGGTCCTTTTTCCCTTTGAGGTGCCGTTTTCGTTGAATAGCACACTAATTTTTGGCTTGAGTATTTTAAAGGTGCTAATGAAAAGCCGTGTTAAGTTGTTTACAATCGAACCTTCAGCAGTGGGAGGCGCTTGCAGAGTATTGACAGTGGAGGGACGGAAAAACAATTTTTAACCAGAACAGGTCAAATGCAAATAATTAAGCGACAAAATGTTTCTCGAGAAGTCAGCAAGACTTGATTAAAAAAGGCAACTGAGAAAATCAAAAAACTTGCTTCACGAGCTGATGTGTGGCCTGAAGAATTGGACCGAAACATTCAGGCTTCAACATGATTGAATAAAAGGAGTGGCTTGCTAGCTGAAGTTCATTTCAGATCAATTCAATAAAAAACAATTAAGTTGCCATTCTTAACTAAAACTGGTAGAGCGGATTGTGTCTGGCTCTGATAAAAGGGAAAATGCACAATCAAGCTTGAAACGAGTTTTGGAATTAAATTTCCAACTAGAGCACAGAAAGAAATTAACAACGGCCTTCTTACTTACCAAAGCTTAGTTTTACTCCACAATCGGTCCGCAATGAAACTTGCCTGTAGATAATGTGATCGCGAGACCAGATGGGTTTATACTTACTGGAAATAGAACAGATAAAGCAATGAAAATTGTGTATAAAACTCCAAGGAAATACATGTTTTTATGGTCGTGTTACCTCTCTGAGACTGGTGCTCAACTGAATGACCTCTCCCTTGCCTATGTCTATTTAAGAAGTTAACAAACGAAACCGCAATGCGGAATACACAAAACAAAAACCAACAAAGGAAAAAAGCTAATGAATGGGTAATTCACAGTTTGAAAGCTCAGCTGAACCATGAATAAACGTCAAATCCATCTAACATATCGCGTGGGCAAAACTGAATTCATTGTGCAGAATATTTCATGCAAGTCTTCTAGAACACTAAAAATTTTCAACATATCTTCTATGCAAGTACGTTGAACTTAGATCCAAAGTTTAATTGCTAAATCTTCTTTCTTCTAAATATTCGCCGACACTTGGAAACAGCAGACGATGATTGCACTTGCAATGCTCTGTCAGTCCCAGAGCAAACCTTTCCACCAGTTAGGATCGTAACCGTAACTGTTGCTACGCGATGGGTATTAACCCTGTTGCTAATTTGGACAGAGATTGCCCGAATGATTGGAAAGCTTCAAGACATTTCTAAAATTTATTTCCATAGAAACTGTCACTAAATTATTTCAAAGGCATTTCCTTTGCGAAAACACGAAAAATGCGTGAAAGGATTCGAGAATTGTGTTACTCCTGACTCGAACCAAACTTCGATAAAATATGTTAAATTTCGCACCAAATTCGTGAACAGTTTTGAACTGCAATTAACCTCCACACAATAAAGAGAACATTTGTCTAGGAGTTCAACCTGACTACAATAAAAGTTGAAACTAGTTTTGAATAACATAGTCAAGTAATTAACTGATACCGACTTAAAGACAGATTATTTTTTTGTTTGACGATTATTTAATGTTAATTAAGCTTTGTCACGAAAGAGGTAATCTCCAACTTGCAAGTGGCAAATACTTATAAACACATTGTTCTACTGTTAAAGAAAGGGAGTAAGTTTTTAAAGAAACTGTGGTGCTGCTTCACCAGGGGTATTACAAGTTATTTCTTACCTTTAGAGCGCAAAACTAAACTTTACGAGCCCTGATTAGTTGAGACGAAGAGCTAATGTTTCCGGCGAGCGTTATCCTTAGTCAGGGCTAACGCTTCAAAGAACGACTCAAGAAACTCTTTACGGTGGCCAATAAATGTTATAAACTCTAAAACCAGATTATCTTGAAATTTCCAATAGATTCCACTGCTCAGAGGACAAGACAACTCAAAATTAAATCCTCTGATTTTTACAAAGGAGAAGGCTGTTGTGGCTACAGTTCCAATATCACATTGCATAATGAAAACTACACATGGCCATATTTTAGCACGGAGAACCGCATAATGCTAAAATATCCATGCTCCAAGCCGTTTGTAGCCTTTGAGAATTACGAAAAGGGCGACAGAAAAGTAATTCAGACATCTAGGTCTCATTATTTAAACCAATTTTAGCTGTTTTTTACCAAAACCGCGTCCTAAACAACCCTAAATTTAAATGAACCTTTTATTTGAACACTCTTTTTTTTCCAACTGTGTCATGGGAACCGACAGCTAACAGCGGAAGGAAATTTAGTCAATTAAATCAATGCTCCTGTAAGCCCATTGATTGCATAAAACTGTGGTTTGGGTTAAACCTCCTGTAAACAACGGGCCCTAAGTGTCCATCTTTGTCACTAATCTCCTGCCTGAAACTGACAAATATTTATATAAAGGCATTTCTACAGATTAGACTGCTCAGGGGACAACATTTCCAACGATATACTGATCATCTGATTTTACAAAAGAGAAAGCTTCCGTGACCTGCAGTTATAGTGCCGCCATGCTTAAAATCAGTTTAAAAATTGGACATGGCTATATCACGGAGAACCTCACAGTGCCTAAACGCTCATGGAACAAGCTCTCGATTAAGTTTTGCGAGGTACTTTGCTTGTGAGGCGTGAAGAAAAACATATTTGACTTTGTGATTTACAATGGGCACCGCATAGATACGAGAAATAATTCTGCTCGAACCACTGACATCGTGCGATAAATCCCTCTTTATTTCGAAATCGGTTTTAACCGTTAGTGCACAAAAGGGAACATATTTAGCGACAAGTTTTTTCCCGTGAAGAGTCCACAAGAGGTAAACGCACAAAATAAAGGCCGGCCTTTACTTCGAATTGAAAGGCTTATTTATTACAACCATGTTAACTTATTTAGCACTCATTAGTTCTTTAACTAATGCTGTCTAGAAAATATGAATACTATAAGCCTGGTTGTTATGAGATATTTCCTTCTTCCTCTCTTTCTTTCTTTACTAAAGTATCTTGCATTTTCAAGTTAAGTAACCTGTCCAAACTGGCTCAAAACTCCTCTCTTCCTAAGAAATTTCAGTTATGTATTAATAATTAGAAAATAGCAGTTTCGTGCCAGCGGAGTAACCTCTCAAACCCCCAGTGCATATTTGGATGCTTGTTTGTGTTTTTCCTTTCATATTTATTCTCCACCGAAAGTCAGATTAAAGACACTTGTCGTTAGTTTGAGGAATGTATGAAAATGGGAAACACAGAACTGAGCGAAGTCAATTTGATAGACCTGCTAGGAAATAAGGCAGCTTTTTGAGTGTCGTTAAAATGTCAACAACAAACAAAATCAAGTATAAGTGCAGTCATTTGTGCTAAATTCTTCGATTCTACATAATTGATGATGCATTAATAGCAAAGAAATATGGAATATTCAAGGTGGTCCTACCTTTTTAATTAATCAAAATAGTGTCGGAAAACCAATACCTTAATTTAGGCCGAGAATGCTCTACGAAATAGCGTAAAGTCATTCTTACAACCAACTTGATAGTGTGAGCATAAGGTCTGAGGTTTAAGGTGCCATTTCAGGGTTATACATCAAAATTGTACTCCTCAAGTAGTTTGTTTAGCAATGAAATATCTCTCTGCCCTTTTGTCAACTTTGGCTTTCAGAGTGTTATGGTTTACTGCTTCACTAAGGCTTCAACTTTCTATGTGTTTTTTTTTAAGTAGATCATTGTCAGGGCTTCCACGAGTTTGATTTATAGTTCTGCTTGCCTCTTCCAGATGCAGTTACCAACACTAAAATAAAAGCGTGATTTCCGAACGGTTGACTAGGCATAACATTGGACAGAACACCAAAAGGAATTCGAACTTGCCCCAGCTTTCCCTGGTTTAACTACAGGTTTAATATTCTAACAAAATAAACAAAGTTATTATGTCTAGAGCATTCCCTCTTCAGGTTGTCCTTCAAGTGTACTAGGCATTTGCCTTTGTTAATTGGGTGATTGATTTGTAATGTAGAGCGAGTTATCTGTTGCAACATCTAAATTACATCACCTTACATATATTATTGTGCCGACACAATAGTGTTCTATACCCACTCAAGGCACAATCATGACCTCGACCATTTAGGTGGAAAGAAAGATTTAGCTGAAATCAAATTTGGAACCTCCTTTAGTGCAAAGAACAAATCTTGTGATCTTAGTGGCCAGGTTCGTTTAGAAGCAACGAGCACTTGATACCCTTGTCGCGATTTAAGTTAAAGTAATTTTGTTGTTTCGTAAAACGCTCCATCAGCTCCTTTGTGATACTCAGCCTCAATAGTGTCAATCGGACCGTTGAATTTATTGTCGCTGTTTATCATGTAGAAAGTATTTCAGAATAAGTTTGCTATTTATTAAAACAAATAAAATGCATTCTACAAATCCCTTCTAACTTTAAGTGAATATTCTCCCAGAACTCATAAACAGAAAATCTGAAAATATTGTACCAGGTACAAAAAAGAATCCACGGATGCAACAGCGTGAGTAAAACAAAGCAAAACAAAGACAAACAAAACAAAACAAATTAAAGAAACAAACGAATTAAAAAAACAAAAATACTTGAGACAGATTGTCTCTTCGATCAATTTCGTCTGACAGGGCGTGTTGTGGCACGTAGTTTCAAATAATTGCCTTGTAAGCCTTATTTCAAGAAATTACTTTTTCAAACTCTGCAATTTGAAATGGTAATTTGATAGAGGTTTGGATTTTTTAAATTCTTTCTGATGAGTACTGTTTTTACCGCCCACATAGTTCGTGATGTTTGCCTCTAATTGATATTTTGAAGACTGACCGCGAAATAATACTCATAACTCTCTAGACTTTTTCAAGGGTTTTTTAAGTGCCAAACGCTATCATTGGCCATCGGCAATCAGATGATGCACATGAAAATTTCAACACTTGAACTTAAGTTGACCCCTGGTGTAGTGCGTAGTACCCTGTGGCAAAATTTGATCAAGACGATAAAATGGTCTGTGGAACTTTCAGCAGACTTTTTAGAGCCTTTTTACGTGGATGTGGGGGACCCCAGGTAGGTGAGGCAACCCGCCTAGCCGTGGTCGAAAAATAGCCCGCGTTTACATACAATCTTACAACCCCGAGATGCCGGGCTGACGTTTCTCGAGCATAAGGTCTGAGGTTTAAGGTGCTATTTCAGGATTATACATCAAAATTGTACTCTTCAAGTAGTTTTTTTAGCAATGAAATACTTCTCTGCCCTTTTGTCGACCTTGGGTTTCAGATGTGTTGTGGTTTACCGCTTCACTTTGGCTTCGACTTTCTATGTTTTTTGATTAGTAGATCGTTGTCAGAGCTTCCACGAGTTTGGCTTATAATTTTACTTACCTCATCGGGGTGCAGTTGCGAACACGAAAGTAAGAGCGTGATTTCCTTATGGTTGACTAGGCATAACATTGGACACAACACCAGATGGAATTCCAATTTGCCCTGGTTTAATTACAGATTTCATACTTTTCATAAGTTTACTATTTATAAAAACAAATAAAATGCATTCTACAAGTCCCTTTTAAGTTTAAGTGAATATTCTCTCAGAACTCATAAACAGCAAATCTGAAAATATTTTCCCAGAAATTAAAAGAGAATCCACTGACGTAACAGCGTGAGAAAAAGCAAAACAAAACAAAACAACAAAAAAACAAAACAAAACAAAACAAATACTTGAGACAGATTGTCTCTTCGATCAGTTTCGTCTGACAGGGCGGGTTTTTTAGCACGTTTCAAAATAATTGCCTTCTAAGCCTTATTTCAAGAAATTGCTTTTTCAAACTCTGCAATTTGAAATGGTAATTTAATAAAGAAGTTTGTATTTTTCAAATTCTTTCTGGAGAGTACTGTTTTTATCGCCAGCAAAGTTCGTGATGTTTGCCTTTAATTAATATTTGGAAGACCCCTAACTGCGAAATAATACTAATAACTCTCAAGACTTTTCTTTTAAGTGCCGAACGCAATCATTGGCCATTGGCAATTAGATGATGCGTAGTGCGTAGTACCCTAAGGGAAAATTTGATCAAGACGATAAAATGGTCTGTGGAGCTTTTAGCAGACTTCTTAGAGCCTTTTTACATGGATGTGGGGGACCTCAGGTGGGTGAGGCAACCCGCCTAGCTGTGGTCGAAAAATAGCCCGCGTTTACATACAATCTTACAACCCCGCGATGCCGGGCTGACGTTTCTCAAGGTTGTAATCGCACTTGTAATTACGGCGACGTGTTGTTACCGTAAAAACGTAATTTATTTTCCTCTAAGTTTTTCGCCAATAGCTCAATGCATTACCTGTTTCCGACGGTAAAACGTCTTCACTTGGGCATAACATGTGAGTGTAGTGTTGAGTTTAAAGTAAACACGTGACTAAATCGCTGTCGAGGTTTCATTGCCAAGAGGACGTAAGAATGGTGTTTTAACGTTTCAGCTCTGCATGGGACGGTTAGGAAGTGTAAAAAGTTGTAACACAGGTGTGTTTCGCTCTTGTTTGGCTCATTTGAGCTTTTTGTAACATTGAAGCCATCCCGGCTAGGCATGTTACCCTACCATGAGACGTTTACATGACAAGTTGTCACCCAGGCTGACAGGGATACCCTACCAAGCAGACCGGGCAACCCGCTTAGGCGGGTCACCCCACCTATCATGTAAACTTGATCTAGATAAAATAAGAGTTACTTATAAGAGTTGCTACTTCGAGAGATCGCCAATCCTGCTCTGAGGACATGGTTGAAAAAAAACAAAAACAAATAAAACACGCAAACAAACAAAAACTAAAGACACTCCATATACTAGTGGGGAGGGGTGGGGTGGGGGTGGTTGGACGATGGTTAAAAGGGTTCAGGCTTAATAGTGTGTTCTTTGGCAAGATATTTGGTTCTCACAGTGCCTCTCTCCACCCAGGACTGTAAAATTTTAGCGGCGAATTGTTAAGGGAACCTGGGGGGGAAGGAGGGAGGGAGTTAACTGGTTACGGACTAATGACCATCAGAGGGGAGAAGAAGTACTCCCAACTGCCTCATGGTATCGAGGCCATTGAAAAGCTCTTTCGGCTTGTGAGAGGCAAATGGCTCGAGTGCAGACTATAAATATCAAGGATTTAAGAAAAGTGCAGTGAAACAAGATAACTTGTTGAGGTGAAATAAAATAAAACTTGTTATTCTTCTTCAAATTGTATTGCTTTTTTGATAGAATGAACAGCATAAATTGTGATAATTACAAGCTGTGGCAAGGTTAATACATATAATGAATGAAAATTCCACAACTTTTTTTTTTTTTTTTTTAAACACAGCAGGCCTTTCACAATCAACTCTCATTAACTAGTGAGTTCACAGCCTCCGTTTTCTTCAAACGTATCCGTAAGCCTCGGTTACGTGTTACCTCTACGTACAGGCCAATTTGTTTGTTCTGATAATAAGCGAATACTTAACAATATCAATATATTCTCTAAAAATGTCTACTTGAATCATAGATAAAGAAGCCATAATTTTGTTCTTTTTTACCATCAAATCCCAACACATTCAACACATTCAACACAAAAATTAGTTAATCCACTTGTCAAAAAACAACCAAAAACATTCCAAGATTAACTGAGGTAGGCAAAATGTGACCCTTGGGCCCGGTTGTTCCAACACAGCGGTCAAGTGTCAGGCATGCGCGAAGGAATTAACGAAACTGGCTTATGACATTCGAAACCTTCCTTTTTGAGAAATATTCCATTCATTAAGTAACAAAGTGATTAGGTATACATCTCAGAGAGGATAAAAATGTGATTCACTAGATGCATGTGCTCTTACGACAACATCTTAGTCTGACTCAACATCGTTACTACACATATGATAGTGTCGAACACTCGTGGATCATGACTTCTGTAGCTTACGGAGTTTCAATTATTGCGCGCAAAATTGAAGCGTTCATGGAAGTCTGTAAAAAGAAACAAAAGTAGGAAAAGGGAAAACTTCTGACTTTTTGAACACATAGCTTATTCATGCACGGGTATCTTGTTGATTTACTACCCTATTTTCAGTTTAAAAAATAATAATAATACGGTTTTCAAACTCCGTGACTTACTGGCTTGCATTCTTGTGCGTAACTCGTGTGAGAAAACTTAATTTTGACGGCCGGAAAGCACGCCACCTAGTCATAACAACATTCGCACATCCGCAGACGTTTGACCGCTGTGGTTGGTTGTTCTAGAGGACACTAGCATTAGACCATGATTATAGTTAAGGCAGCTTTTGATTTCTTTCATATAAAGTGTGTAATGGGGATGAGGTCTGTAAGGAGCTTCATCTTGGCGCTCGGCAAAAGTAAAGATATCAAAATATAAACCACTAAACTCTGAGAAAAGAGATAAAACAAAGTCAAAATTTTACATCAACAGTAGTTCAACTTAATCGCGTTCTAAACAGTTCTCCCCTCGTCTTTCAAAAAACGAAGGGAGAAAATGTAATGCATCGGTTAAATATTTAACCGATAAATAAGAGATCCCTCGTCTTTTCATATTCATACGAGTAATAATTCCACATAGAACTTCATCAACTTTATATTGACTTGACACTCAACGTTTTGACTTCTGTATCGTCGAAGGCTGCATTAACCTGAGATAGGTCAGCGGTGACATTTTTCACAGCGGGCCCACGAGCACTTTTAGAGAACCTCATCATTACCACCAAGCCTACTATTATTGCTAAGACAACAATGGCGCCCACACACACGATGACCACCTTGGTCGTGGGAAAGTTTACGCTGTCTTTTTGGATTGTGTTTGAATCTGAAAAAATAATAAATAAGTTTACTCCGTTAGTCCAGTTCAGAGACAGACATTTGACGTGGCCTCGTCTTAAGGTTTTCTGTCTTGGACGAGCCGTGATGCGCGTGGTGACATGGGAAATAGCACAAGAACGACTGTTTGCATGTCATGATCTCAATCTCAGCAGGAAAATGAGAAGAATCACGTGAAATAGCAAATTTGCCAGAGGATTGCAGGATTAAGACAAGTTGAAAAGTGATACACCGAGTTTCCAACCGTTTGTGTATCACTTAAAAGAATTCCGGGCGAGGTGTAACAGCAGTGGATACGGTGAGATAGAAAACCGGCTAAAAGAGAAACAGGGATTCCGAGAGGTTTTAACTAAACATAAGTAGATCATAATGGCTTGGAAATGATTTTACCTGTAATCATAATATTCCTGCCCTTTTTTAGAAATTTGAGCATATGGAAAAGAATAGCAAGCATGCTAATTTTGGGTCACGTCTATCAACATGTTTTTTTTTTTTCATTATTAAGGGTCTGGTCGGTCTGAACGGGAAAATGTACTCGGCTTACATTATTATAGTTCTAAATTTAGCTCTATCGCCGAATAAAGAAACATCCTTCTTTCTTTATTCCTCGTTTGAGCTAAAGGTTTACAAACCTTCTACTCCATCATTTTCATCGGCTTTATTAGGCTTGGTGGTATCGCCTTCTTCAACGATAGTAAATGGTCCGAGAACTAAGTGCACCTCATTTGGATCTTGCTCTTCCAAGTTCCTTCTCTTCCGTTTGCTTGTGCAAGCACCACATTGCGTAGCACAAGTGGATGCAGTATTGCTTATTAAGCATGCCAATGCACTACAGTGGAAATAAACTCGGTCACCAGCACTTCTACCAGCAAAGCGGAACGCGGATAAGGTAAACGTTTGAGAGTTGTTAGGAGTTGCTGAGCAATTATAATCCGTCACAAACTGATCGCTTTGAACATGGCAACTGGAAAAAAGAAATAGGTGTAGTTTATGTTCGAACATATTTTAAACGAGTCGCTTTATCAAACTATCCGAAGCACAAGAAATTAAATAAGTACGGATCAGAAATCATTCGATTTTTTTTCTACACCATAAAAAAACCTTAGTTAAATATGTTCTTACTACATCTGAGGTACAACTACACGAACTTTAAAAACTTTCTTCAAATGAACTAGAAATCTCCATCTTGAATCTTGACCTACGTGTGAATAATCAAGCCGTGTTTAGTTTAGGGACCAGTCCCTATATATAAAATGAGGAGGGGCCGGGGGGGCTAGGTCGGAGGATTTTTGGCGGGAGACCTTATGGTTTTCTGGGTGAACGGAGTGGGGATTAATCGTCGCCAACAGAGTATAAAGAAGGGAAATATGAAAAAAAAATTGACTGACAATTAACTGTCAATGAAGGAAGTCTTTGAATATCACAGAGCCTTATGGGGGGATCAGGTAAACTTTATCATGCCACTGCTAGAATCCTCTGACTATGGCAGTTGCTAAACCAACCTAATTTCGATTGGCACAAGAGCTTAGCACAAGCACAAAATGATATCATGAAATTTGCAAAAAGTCGTTTTCCTCAGTTTCGATTACTTAACTTCGATTAGTATTCATTTTTTCTTCCTTGTTTACAAGTTTACAGACAAGAAAATAGCCAAAGGCAGTATGATTTCAGTTTTGCTCAGTTCTGCTCAGATAACGAGCGTTATGGATGAAAAACAAACAGGCATTTTTCTTCGAGGAAACGGATTATCGGTTTCATTCCAACATGTCAGTGAAGAACATATAAATTCTCTTCCAGAGTGATTATTTTTACATTAATATAACAATAGAACTTTCTTGACTACCCTACAAGAGATGTTTGTTAGCTTAAAGGAAGAAGTACCAGTAATGAAGTGAGAGATCTAGAGCAACGAAAGTGCTACGCAACTTCGGAATCTTACCCGCTTTGAATAAATGTATAGTTGTTAGCATCGTTTACGTTATCTGTGGATGTAGCCTTGCACTGGGTAAGATGTAATTCAATGTCACTGCTTGTGGTTTGAACTTCGATTTTGAAATATAATTTCTGTCCCAAATCGATCACCTCATTTGTAACTAGTTTTTGATGATTTTCATCCTGGTAGATGTTCATAGTAAACGTCAGAGCACCACTGCCTGTCAAACAAAAAGATATTCAGATTACAGATAAATCAGAAAAAGTTTATTGTTCTCATTACTGTATCAAAACTATGACAAAATTTACGAACGCAATTTTTATCAGGAGCCCCGTTTGAGAACTTAACTGGGAAGTGCATGTAAACTTCATGTTTGATATGGCAATAAGGCAGCTTATGCGTCACACCAATGTCCTTATTCTCGGCGTATCCGCATATAACGCGCGGGCTCTTAAATAGACCATTGGGCATAATGACCTTCTTTTGGAAAAAATCAAAGAAATGAAAGAAAAAAAAAAGATGAGTCTATCGGTATTTGCGTCTCATATTTTGTCATGGTATCAGGATTTCGCCTGGTCAAATTCTGACTGTGGTCATAACCGTCACCAATTAGAGTGCTAGAGCCATCAATCTAATTGTTTCAGCTGGCATGGATCTTCTGTTCGTTCAAAATTTAAAACGAGACAAGTTCATGTTTCTTTTTTTGCTTTGTTTACACGAGCAACAAAATGGTACTTGCTATCAATCCATTCTTTGTAATAATCCATCAAGACTTTTTGCTCACGTGCGATTGGTCTAAACACATCACGTGAGCAAATATGCCTCAGCTAAATCTCGGAAATATCATTTTCCCAATTTTCAAACCCTAGATCAATTACGATAAAAGTCTTCGTTTAAAATTTAATTCAATATGAGAGAACGTTTTGTGGTGGTTACAGAAGAAAGAACGTGGTCATTTGTTCATAAGGTCGAACCAGATAACACTGAGAATCAACAGATACTCCCTTTGCTTAATACATTGGAATGCTGGGCTGACATATGGACTGAAAAATAAACGATTAGTCGAGAAGACTCGTGTTGAACTTAAAAATGTTGAGCCAATTTTAAAGCTGAGTTGATTGTTGTCGATATTACGGCGATTTGAGAGGGGTTATTTGTCTTTTAGCCCATCGCAAGCTTTTCTGGGCCAGTGCGCGGAATTTCCAATCAAAGAGATTATCAAATCCAGAGTTTTTACAGCTTTAGCCGGTTTTCTCTGTCTGATACGTTTGGATCATGATTTGATGTCAGATTCCTATCATGTTAATGTTTTTCATGCCTTGAAGTCTACCCACTTAATGCAGTGTCTCCAATGAGTTTGCTCAGAAATTATAGGCAAAACACATACAGTAAAAAGCCTCAATTTTGAGGGCTGTTTCGAAAACTGAGCCGTAAGACTTGGGAATGGTCATCGTTAAATGGTAGAAAAACAAAACAAACAGAAAACCTACTCAATAAGCTCCAAAGAAAAACTATAAGGCAGTTAAGTGTACTCACTAGAAGCAGTTGTCGGCGTTCGCACGTATGAGCAAATGATGTTAAACTCGGTTTCGTTTTCTGCGGTATTAAAGACCATGTTGTGGTAAAATGATCTTTCTTCATCTTTTGAGATAGTGAGCTCAGTATTACATGTCCCAAGGGTAATGTCAAAGTCGAAAGTAGTTGAACCATTCGTAGCTTTGCATTTTCTGTCATTGAGAGCCAGGTCAGTCGCGGCGAAAGAAGCGTCAGAATTAGTAAATAATGATTTTTGAATTGCTACCAAGATGTTGGACGTTTGGCAAGTGACGGTAACATTCTCTGGGATAAAAGGAATCAATAAAACGATTATAACAAACGTCATCATTGCTAGCCAGTTAAAAAAGGGGGGGAGGGGAGGGGACACAAAATCATTTCATCTTCAAGATTCGCCATTCTTTCCCTTTTAATAACCCAACAGTTCTTGTTTCAACTTTTTTTTTATCGATATTCAGAATTCATTTTGAATTATATCTCGTCATTCATGATCCCAAGTTTTAAGGTTTTAAACTCGTAAATTTATGATTCTGTCTGATTTGACCGCTATGATTCACTGATGATCCACGATTTCACCTTGGGTGAATTTGATCTAGGAGTTAAAGGGTTAACTTGGATTTTATTTTATGTCACTTGATCAAATAGCTAAGCCACAAAACCTAAAAACATCGAAGCCGTAAGTATGGCATCCACGTGTTCTTGACTGAACAGCATATCGGATAACATATCACTTAACACCAATCTATGCTGGTTCCCCCATCAGGTTGGACTTAAATTCACACTACCGTTTTTCCTGACAATCTTCTCAGAGTTACGCTCGTGTTACGCTCATCTTCATTTGCGGAGGGAATGGAATGAACCATTTCGTCCCTCACTAGCTATATCATCCATATTATATTGTTGTGAAACATACCTGGAACAGCATAAATCTCCACCCTTAGGCATGTAAGGTTGGAAACTGGTATAAACCGCAGATGTGTCGCAGTCACGTTTGTTGTCAGGGTATGGAATGTAGCGACATCACCACCAGCTGATGAGGCATTAAAGGTCTGGAGAGGTACCGAAAACGTTCATATTTCAATATTCATTCATTTCGGGAAATTCAAGTTATTGTTTCTCTAATCAGTCTTTAAAAAAAATTGAAACTATTTTACATGTCTTGTTTTAGCGCCGAATGCTCATTAATAAAAATCTACCGTAAATATACACCCAATAGAAGGACCTAGAAGAATTCAAGTCTGTAAGCTGTTAATACAAGAACGAAAAAGGCAAAAGGTATCGGCCGCAGCCTCAAGGCAGTGAAAACATCGTAATGAAAGCGGCAAGGGACCATAAGTAATTAATCAGGACGACAACACCAAAGAAAAAAGTTTATGAAAAACAAACTTGCATTTTCACTAGGAATTCTTAGCGAATTTCTAGTGACCTTTACCACTTCGAAAGATTCCAAAAAAATTCCCCCTTCGAAATATAATATGTGGAAAGTGCAAAGCTTCAAAGAGAAAAAATTTATGAAAACAAAAGCTACGATGAAAAAGAAAATGTGTAAAGACAACGATAAAAATGCTATGCTGTGGTGTCTGATAGTACTTTTCAGTTGGTTTAAAAACCTGAACAGTGATGCTGGCTATTAAAATGTGATGCAAGCCTAGCTATAACGTCGGTGCTTAAAAAAAATGTTTTTCACGTATATAATTAAATGATTTCAGGATCAAATTATAAGATCTCTGGTCGGTGGGAATAACATACTCGCAGACTGAGATTTTTTTGAGTTCCACCTTAAGGTGGAAATTGACTGAGTCTAAAGCAATAAATTCTAACCAATTTCGACAATAAGTATAGATATTTTCAAATCGTTTATATAAAATTTATTTAATGAACCCACCAGCGAAACAAGTTGATAAAAATTAAAGGTCAATTATTTACCTTCCCTGAGTCAACGGCAGTAAAGACTAATCTGTCTGTTGAAGACTGCAGCGTAAAGTTTGTAGACTCTAAGGCACCAAGCTTTCCCTGCACTTCGACGCCGCATATTACGTAGCTTTTACCCAAGCTTATTTGTAGATATAAAAGACTGTCATTACCATTTGTCTGAGGACACCAGGCACCAGTTCCAGCCAGGCGGCCATCTTCGGCTGGAAAATCAGTGAGCGCCGAGCCTGCAGTCATGCTATCGTTAGGTATCACTTTCAGTTCATCGCGAACACCAACGGGAGTGTCAGAACACGAACCTGAACGTTTACAATCAAACAAATGCGCTTAAATTTGACATGGATAAATGTACTTTAATACACACCAGCAAATGATTAACTGAATATTCAGTACCACCCAGGTTGAATTGAGGTCTTCATTATATAATGAACCATAATTACAGCATCGAAAAATATTATTACGCGTCATTTGTATTTTTCAATGAGTTTAGCGAAAGGAATGAGGACCAAAGTCCTCTATCTTCCTCCTTCAAGAGAGCCCCTCCCTCGATTTTTCTTTGTTGCAATCTCCTGAATTCTGAGAAGACCTGATTAGCCACAACCAGGGTCCATTCTCGGGGAAGGAAGAAAGATGGCCCTAGGAAACAGGGTTACGCTCAAGCTTTTCAGATATAATAACAACAGCATTCGGACCATTTGGAGGGAAAATATGCACGGATATTTGTCCGCGTACATTTTTCGAGATGCGAACATTTTCCCGAGAGCGACGCTCGAGAAAAACTCTGAGCTTCGAGGGGCAAAAATGATTAATGGATTATACGAAGTGGTTATCGCCAACGTTGGTTGACTATTTTTTACCTGCTGCCGACGAAATCAGTTGAAACAGTGCTGCAAAGATCTTTATCCATGTAAACGTTGTCATTCTTGTTTGAGGCTTCAGGTGGCGAGGATATTTTTGGTTCAATGAATCTAAACACAATCTGAAAGTTGAGAAAGTAACGAAATCACGTTTAAAAGATAAAGATTATCAAGTATTGGGAACTTAGAAAAGATGATAATAATCTATGAATACTTCAAGCCCTTGGATTCAGGAAAATGAGACTACTCTTTTACCGTTTACTGACCGCAGTTTTCTTTATCCTACTACGCTTTATCAAGCAGATATTTTACTGAAATTGTAGAGAAAAAAAGTTATGGAAAATCGTGTTGCTGGTATACTTTAGTAAACTCTCCAAAGCAAAGATACTCAGAGATAACCATAGGAAGGTCTACTTCAAGAAATTGGACCAAAAGTCCGAGAGTTCTCGCAGGTAAAGGATTGACCTGTCATAGTGTATGAAACGCAACCACCCTAAGACAACATTCTGGAAATCTCGAGGTTCATCAAAGGTTGACAACTATGAAATTTTTCGTTACGCTCGCCAGATCCGACATCAAAAGTTATGATGTACTCACAATGTTATTATGGAAAATAAAGTCCGTGGTAAGTCACATGAGTTTTGATGAGTCCGATAATGCTATAAGTTCTGCGAGACTCAACGCATGCTTGAGCCTAGCAATCGTACAGCGGATAACTTTGAAAGGTAATAGAGGATACTGAAAAAGAAAGCAAATTCCACAGAGCAAACCAAGATAAACAGATTTCGATGTCTTCTAGTCGCTAAAAAATACTTACGTTCGAGAAAGGCAGCTTTTACTTCAACAAAGCGTTGTTGCTATTGCCAGCTCGTAGAAAATTAAATTGAAACTGAAACAACAGTGAGTGTCTGGCAAGTTCTATGTTCTTTTCGAGTTGAATACAATAGCATTCTAGCAACTTGGTGAAAAGTTCCTCATACTTTGTAGCCATGCATCACAGTGACACGTTAAGAGACACGTTCGTCGATTGTTGCGTCGCAACACTTCAGGTTTTCTATTAAGGTTAATTTCGTCACTGAAGAAGTCGTTTCCATCATATCCCTTATAATAGACATCGCAGAGAGCTAAACAATTTATGGACTTAATAAAACTTACACCCAGTGTTTGAAACAGTCCATTGGTTTAATGATCCAAAATTGATCATTTTTTCGATGATTTTCGATAATAATAATAATAATAACGATGATGATAATAACGATGATGATGCAGGACTCTACCCTATCCAGTCATCATTGCGATAGCAATTTCCCGATCATTTATCATTGCTCACGCCAACATTTGTTTATCCCTTTATCTTCCGGAAGTGATTAACTTGTAACTTCTCCTTATGATAACCACACTACATGCAGCAAACAGGTAATGAGAATATTCAAACTTATCAGGTAGAAGTTGTTGCCTTGATCTAACACAAAATTCTCGTAACTGATTCACAAGGGAATGTGTAGCGGCTCGAGGGGAGAATGACAAGTAATTTAGGAGCTCAGCCGCTGTGCTGTGGCTCTTTGCGGCTGATGACGGTACAGTCAGTAGATCACATTGATGAGTCTAGAGCAAGATATTACGCCGGGAATGAAGCGGGAAGAAACAAGAACGAACCGAGTTTCGGTCAAACACTTTCGGGGTTCTAAACACCCTCACTTTCGAAATGAGGTCTAGTGCAAAACCTTTAAAAAAATCCTTTCGGACTTATCTCCGGACACATGATCTTGAATATGCCCTCATAAAAATACCACAATCTATCATAAACGCTGAAATCTGATCGGGTATCTTAGTCGCTAGCTATTCTGTGATAGATTGCTGAGGAGTAAGGTATGTGGCCTTAGGATGTAGCGGTTGGAAGTAAAATGAAATATAAACATGCATAAGCATATCTTGTAGTCAAGTTTTTAACGACCGGTGTAGATAATTACTAACAGAATTAGATCATTTGCTTTCGATTTTTATGCTTGATAATTGACTCGGGATTCGTTCTAATCATCTATCAAGCGATTGCAATTTCGATTACATAATCTAATTGTCGCGTAATTATTTCGATTTACACTGAAATTTTTTGTCATTAACTTTTAAAATGTGCACGCAAATTTTGAACCGGAAGTTACTTGAAAATTGTCTTGTCTTGTTCACATCTTTATTTTAAATGGACCATCGTGATCAGACTCCGGTTGTTCGAAAGATGGATAACGCTATCCACTGGATAAATCTCTATCCTTTGGATAGCACAATATGTTTTGTTAACTCTTGTCCGCTGCATAGCGATTTATCCGGTGGATAGCGTTGTCCGCCCTTTGAGCAACTGGGCCAGGGCATTTAAGTCAAACTCTTCTTTGATGCTATTTCTCAAGAGTGTGTGGCTTGGAGTTTTTTAGGAACTGTTTCAAGTGCACTAAATAACACTTTATTGTCGTGATTACTAATTCATTTTGCGAAAGAATGTTTGGTAGTGCTTCAATAAATCTTCTGAATTCTTGTCATTGTTTTGTTTTCATCATGAAATACGGTTTAATTATAACAATGCTTGTTCCTATTTTAGTCGCCTTTGACTGAAATATAAAACTTAAGTTCAGTTTTTTAGGCATTCTTGATTTGTTAAAAAAAGAAAATTTAACATACGTGCAAGTTGATTTTCACTATCACAATAAACCGCATATGGTTCACTGCTCTTTGAATTTTAAAAAGGAAAAACTACGTAAATAAGCTGGCGGTTTTCTGGAAAATACTTGGCTATTTTAAAGTCATATATTTTAGTTTGAAGATTGGAAGATGTAAGACCATTTATTGCACAATTTGAGGATTAAAAATTGAACAGACGTGCTCTATTTGAACAATTCTACTCCACATTTGGTTGCCTAATATGTTTCTGCATATCAGAGCTCGGAAACAGCACCCTAACTGTGTAGAGAAGACACGCAACAAAGGCTAAAATCATGCTACTGAAACCTTTAATGTTAGAATAATTTCTTTCTATGACAAAAGTTATTTCTGATTTCTAATTCGTTTGACAGGAAAAGAGATGGTTTCCGCAACATGATGTTAAGACCTGGGTCGATTTCACGCGATTATGGCTGAAGTTTGGGATTTGCATCACAATATATCTTATGGCATGTAAGTTTTGTCAGCATTTACTCGCATTTAGCGTAATAACGCTTGCACCGTTTCTTCAACGCACCGAAACCAGAGCAAAAAAATCACTCACCTTTTCGTCCAAGTGAGAATCAAAGACTCACAGCAAATTACTCCAAACAAGTGACCATGTTAAACAACAAACTGGCAGCGGACTCAGTAGAAAAGTTTCAATCTAGTTGTTCATGAAAACCAAGCGCCTAAATTAGCCAATTACGTACGTAATGTGACGATCGGAGCTGGTTTCCTTCCGAGACTTTTTTGTAATCAAACGCCTCGAATCTTCGATGAGAAGAATGTTTATGACTGTTAAAAATATTTTCACCCTGAGGGCTGTAAACCGCTGAGCATTTGACGCAATTAAGTTGTTGTTAAAGATCGGCTTTTTGTTTACCGGTGATGTTGATAAGGCCGCGATTCACTTGCTGTGTAAAATATGGACGATCTACTCCGAAGCAGAGGCAAATTTTCTTTCAGGACAGTTTTGATTTTATGTATTTTCTCTTAGTCGTTGTTACGAAATATTTCATTATTTCCTAAGAATAAAATAAACCAGTGGGGTGTTAATAATCATCTCCGTTACGCACCACAAGTAAAAAGGCTATAGCAACAGATTCGCTTCAATTCTTAACTAAGTAAACTTGTAGGTACGTGTAGCGTCCAAATTGTGATCAATAAACTACCCTCGGTATTTGTGAAGTTTCATTCATTTGGGGACGTCATAGTGAAAGCAACGAATCAGCGAAAACAGGTAGAAGAACCACTTTACCGAAAGCTTTACAGCTAATTTTTGAAGCTCTGTAGCTGGAAACTTTACTGATACCATCAGCTACTCAAAGTTGTAAATAGGACCTGAAAAAAATTCAGGCCCGTACGGGATTTGAACCCATGACCTTTGCGATACCGGTGCAGCGCTCTACCAATTGAGCTAACAAGCCAACTGGTAGAGTCAGGTCCTATTTACAACTACTCGTTTCAGTAGTGTTCTTAGCTGCGAGGATCTCTTAATTTCATCTCTCCACCGCAGTGCAAATATATGAATTTTCATATATCTAAAATCTTCATTGGAACTAAATTCATTCATTAACCCTTTAACACGATACTTCTCCCTATAATAGCCTTACATTATCCAGCAAAGGGCAAATGAGAATACCAAACTTATCAGTTAGAAGTTGTCATCTTGATCTGACACCAAATTCTCCTAACGTATTTACAAGGAATCGTATAAAAGCTGGGGAGAGAATTAACAATCAGATCTTGAGAGTTAAAGGGTTAAAGACATGAAAAGACAAACATTTTAGTTAAACCCTTTATTTCCCATGTGTGACCAAGACAGAATTTCTCCATACAATATCAATACAAAAAGTGATAAGAATTCAGAGAAATATCAACAGGGAGTTATTAGTTGATTTAATACCAAATTCTCCAAACTAACATTATAAGAATTGTGCAGCCGACAGTAAGGAGAATTACTAATGAGATCTTGGGGTGAAAGGGTTCATTAACTTCAAGTGAGGGGTGACTTAGATTAAAACGTGGTATTTATCATAAACCAATTACACTGCAGTATGAATTTTTAAATTTTTTGTTGCTTCCCACAATTCCCTTCTTTCATCAAAGCAGAAGACAAGATTAAGTCTAAACTCGAGCCAAGTGGCCCATAAGGCACTAGGACTTATTCCAGACTCCGAAGCATAAAAGCATAAGGTATTACTTCTCTATCAATCTCCCAGGGAAAGATGCCAGAACGCTTGTCCACAGCAGGTTTTCCCCTTATGTTTTTCAGGCTTCCCGCCTCGCCGGCTGTACTCATTTATACTCCTTGGTAAAGAAAGGCGCAGTTACAGGGAAGTTTAGGGTACCTCGTCTTTCTCTAAAAACGTAACTTCGACTTTTTAAGAAATGTATTTCAGAGGCCAACGTTTTGAATTCACCTTCTGAGTCTGCGGTCTAATTGGATTATTTGGGTCACATTAAGAGAGCGAAGCCAATGAAAATTCTTTCCAGTGTTTTGCTTTTATTTTTCTGTAATATTTCATTTTTTTTTTCACACTAGTAAAGGCAGTTACTGAGGTTAACATGTGAAGGTTTTTAAAGGAGGCTCAACGCATGCGTCAAAGCTTAATTTCTCCGCCCTATATAATTAAAAAATAACGAGTGCGCTCCTCGTGTAGTCTCATATGGTGTTGGTGTCCAATCGCTTTTGAGGAGCTTCCTTAAACCTCAAGCAAAAAGAACTGTTTCAAATTAAGAATAACTTTTCTAAGGTCAAAAATTAGATTCAATATCTTTTCGTGACTTTCATGGATGTTTTTAACCACAACTTGAGCTGAAATCAATCATAAATTCCAAAGAAAACAAAAGGGCTTCGTGAAATAACTGACCCCAAGCGAAAATCTGGCTCGCCATTGATTTACGACTTTTATGCTTGAATGCAACTCTCTGTGGGTTTATTGTTTTAGATGATGGGCAAGACAAAAGCGTATAAATGACGTCTACAAATAACTTACATGCAATAAAGATATCTGTCGGTACACATTCACCTGCTGGGAAAAGAATCTGATGAACGGAGTACCGCTGGCGTGACTACCACTATTCATTTAACGAGATATTTGAAGGTACTGCAAGGAAGTGATTCTAGTTTACGTGTGTTGGAAGAACGCTAGAGCCACGGTCCAAAAGAATGTTAAGAATTGAATGATTGAAAAGCTCAGTCTTTGGTTCAAGTTGAACTCTTTGTCAGACCCTATACGATTGCCATCAGTTACTCAAGCGAGTCTTAGAATTTGACAAATGACTGTCATAATGCTCCACTCGAGACGCAGCGATGTGAAGATGTGAAGTGGGTTGTTTTGTCAGCTGCGTTGTAATTAATGTAGTCGGAAAAAACTAAGTCAAGACTGCGCAGAAACCCTGTAAATTTACGAAGAGCTCCAATATGATCTTTGAAGTATCTCTATTTTCATGGAAACAGTGTTCCACTAACGTTCACACGTAGGTGAGCAAGATCGAGGAGATACTGCAAAGCTGGATAACCATGAATACAACTTTACACCTGGGTTCTCTGGCAAATATTTCAACTGTCGCACCTTCAGAACTAGCCAGTCCGACTTCCGCGTGGTTTTCTGAAAATGGCAAGTTTATTACGACTGCTGAGTTTGTCGTAAGTGTACTGTTTTACTGCTGCGTGTTCCTCGCAATCCTTGTGGGAAACGTGCTAGTAATTTTGGCCTACGAGAGGAACTGGAGACTTCAAACTACCACAAACACTTTCATAATTGGTCTAGCTGTGTCGGATCTATTGGTTGGGTTCGTCTCAATCCCCTTTTGGTTGTATGTCTACAGCTGCCATTACTTGGACGTTACACTACATCCCGTTGGATACGAAATGTACATCACATTCGACGTGTTCATCGGATGTGCGTCGATCTTTCAACTTACTGCCATCAGTATAGAGAGATGCATCGCCATCGTCTGGCCGATCAGACACCGAGCCCTTCGCGAAGGGATCTTTCATGCGATGATTCTTGCCGCGTGGGGTTGTTCTGCGGTCATGGCTGGATTGTACCCGGTCCAATTGAAGCATTGGGAAGGGGGCTATACGGCATTTATCTTCTCTACTTGCTTCATTGGACCATTAATCGTCATGTCTGTAGTTTATTTCTTAATCTATGAGACAGCAAGGGACTCGAGGTCCAGGGTACACGCCGCAAGAGCAGCCCCCACAATACACAGAGAAATTCGTGTTGCGGGAACAGTGGCGCTTGTTACTGGAGTATTTATGATCGCGTGGTTCCCATTCTTTGTCGTCACTGTGGTTGCTACATACGATTTGGAGCGCTTACCCGAACCACCTGGACTCTTCCGACTTATAGCCTTCGTCAAGGCCTTGCATTACATAAACTCGGCTCTAAATCCAATCCTGTATGGCTGCCGGAATCCAGAGATGAGGAAGACTATGCTCAATGTAGTGCGCCAATGCTATCCGCTCAGATCTCGTGAGCAGAGGTATCCATCTAGGCTGCAGGCGATGCTAGATCCTCGACGTACACGAGAGTTCTTACCCGGTACCTCGTTGGCAGTTCAGTGGCCTGACGAAAGACGAAGCACACCGATCATTGGCAACAACACTACTACAACGGTGGTTTCATTCGTTAATCGAGATGGGTATGTGGAGTCAAGGCCAACAAGCGTACATCAATAAATTTTATTATTGATCACTTTTTAATGCAATGCTCTCTCATGAAAATATATTTTTTAGATGAACTTGCATTCGTTGGTGCCGATTAGCTGACAATGCTGAAGAATCCCCCAAAAATTTTTAAGCAATGTTAGCGTGACAGTGTGTGAAAATGTAATTAACCCGCGGTAAATCGATAAGTTTAATTTTGTTTAATTCAACGTTAAAATGCAATGGATAAAAAATAAGATAATTACATATTATGTTTGCAGTCAATATGGCAAAACTTTCCTCGCTTGATTTGTATTTTGATCAGAGTTAAAATGATAATTTTAAACTTTTGCCAATAATGTCTTCAAAGGAGCAGGTTCTCATAATAAGCATCCATATGCGCTTGTACATAAATAAAGGACATGAAAGTCACCATCCTAAAAGCGGTTTTATATAATAAGGTTTAAGAAAGTAAATCGAGACAACCATATATGCCTCCAGGCTCAGTTCACTTATTAGTGGGTAGCATGGGGGGCAAAGGGAAGGGGGGGGGAGGATGGGGGTAGAAGGAGGAAGTGTTCTGATCCCATCTCGCGCAAAAATTTTAGAAAAATTAATGCGTCACGTGTACTTTAAACAGTATTTCACGCGTGATCAATTTAAAAGGGAAAACATCAAATCTCATCTTACCTTGCTCTTCTGAAAAATTAACACATCAAGTATTAATCTCGCGTTACCTATAAACCTTTGTCACCCGGCCTCTAATTATTCTAATTTCTCCGCAACCCCCCCCCCCCCCCCCCCCCAGCCGAAAAGACTTGCCTCCCTTATTTGGTGTCTCTTACACAAATGAACTTGTCTTATTTTAAGACCACTGGCCAAGATACACACGCTGTAAAAATTCAACATGGCAAAATGGAATAGTAACGTGAGGCATATTGAGCAGAAATAACGCGTTTCTGGCGCTTGCTAAGACAGAGTGCTGATTTAACAATCTAGATAAAGCTCGTCACTCGTTACTTATAGGAAAAGAATGGAGAACATAGATGTGTTTATCATGGATCCAACTTTTATTGACCTCCTAGTGTATGACCTTTGGTTGCAAGGATTCTCTGGTTAGTAGCTGTCAATAAATCCAAAAGCAATCTATTTGTTATTTGAAAATAAATGAAATCTAATGTTACTCACTTTATTCTTCTATTATTCCACATTATAAGAAAAATAGTTTTCGCTATATCTGGCGGCTTGTATATGTTACCCAAGGGCCACAAGTTTAAATCGTTGTCACTAATTCTAATTACTGTTGACTGTTACCATCATAAAATAAAGTCTTGCTTACGTATTAAGGGTTCTTTAATTTCGTCTTCAGTGTAACGTTTTTCAATATTTATTATTTTTTTTTGCAAAAAAGTCCCTGTTCCATTTGCATCGTGACTGATCACCAAATTTTGACCGAAAATACATTCCAGAAGGCCTTTATCCGATCTTGTTGATGCATTTAACACGATGTATTTGACCCATCTTCGAACAGTACATTGGGTCTACAAACAAATGGGTATTGTTTGGTTTCTAACATTATAGAGAACTGCTTTAAAGTCTTTGGTAAGATTTCTGCACAGCCCCTTGCTAATTGTTTAACAAAGCTAAGGTCACAAAGTTATTCTGTTGTTTTTGCCATTGTTTTCTTTATCCAAGAACTGTATGGATAATGAAGTATGAGGTTGTATGGTATTCTTTCTGCAGAGTCCTCTTCATGACAGCCAAATAAATACATATTTTTCTCTCCCATTAGAAAATGAAGCAGCTCAAAGGAGAAAATGTGATGAGAAATTCAAGAATTTTGGGGCATCTCATGCCATCATCACAAGCGACACTCAGGATCAGTTTCGACTGTTCTACATGCTGGAACGTTTTCTTCAATCTCCTCCAATGCTTGCCAAGCAAATGTTATTGCAAATATCTCCAGATGTTCAAGATATATTAATTGAAAGGCACGTAACACCCATTTTTTGTTGATAGATATTCAACTTTCTTGATCTGAATGATCAAATATTACATTCATCTTTTCAGGGGGTATACACATTTCTCTTGTTAACTAGCACAGAGAATTGAGGTTTTTATCAGGTATTTATTTTTATAGGGGTTTCAATAGCAACAGCTTTTGATGCACTGGATACTCCTTTGTAGTCTGACATGAGATATCATTATACATGTTTATTGTTAACAGGTATTATCAGTTTGACAAGGAGGTAGTAAGGGAACTCTTAGGAAAAAAACTCACTGGACGCGTGCGCAAAGACTTGGACGATGTCAGTGAGAAGACAAATATCCCCTTGAAGAGTTGTCGCCGACAGGTGAGTTGTTGACTCAACTTTTTTGTGTAAACTTAATGTGAAATAATTAAATTACATTCACCTTGGATCTTAACTTTGATATGTACTGATGATGATAAGGGAAAAGTATGCAATGTTGGCGGCATTGTAAAGTGGTCTAAGGCACTGATTTTATTTTTAATCTGCAAAAGCCGAGGACTTAAGTCTTCCTCTCTGATAGCTAAAATTCTGCAAGCTGAGTTTTTTCATATAGCTAGACCTTATCATGGTTTCTGTACCATAAATCAACTAGAAGCATTGGTACCCCCTCCCTCTCTCCCACCCTTGATGAGAAGCTGGCCCAATCGCATGTTGCCCCCATTAATTTCATTAGCTTTCCCACACAGTTCAATAGTACCCATTAACACTCCTGGGTTGTCAGAGGCATTGGGATAATAAATTGTCATGTCCAGGAGCATAGCACAATGACCCTGCTATGTCTTGAATATAGACCTGTTAACCAGCAGTCCAGCATGTTAACTGTCAAGCCTCTGTTTCTCCACTGGTGCATATGTGAATGCCTTGTTCTTCACATTTGGAACTTCAACCCATTTGCTAAACTATATTAAAAAGCCAAATATCTTACAGTTACTAGGTGGTATTGTTTAAAATTTACATCAACTACTCACTCTAATTGTTTATTTGATGTCATCAAATGGGAAGATAGGCCAATGCATGTGAATCTGTATGGAATTATTTGATTATTTTTCTATCTTTTCTTTTTAAATTATCCTTATTTTATGTTAAAGTTCACACGGCAACCAAGTGGACAATCAAACATGGTTTGATGCTACTCTGGTTTACAGATTTAATGAATGTAACCGAAGAAGTTACAATTTATAGACCCAACGTTTTGACGCTCCTGTCTAGTGCCTCTATCAGGGGTGGTAAAGGGTGATAAAGGCACTAGACAGGAGTGTCGAAACACTGGGTCTATGAATTATAACTTCTTCGGTTACATTCATTAAATCTGTAAACCAGAGTAGCATCAAACCATGTCTGATTGTCCTTATTTATTACCAATCTGATTCATGTAGGTGTATTTTCTAGTTTGACAATGTCAAAAATGTACTCAGAGCAATTGAAGAGATGGAAGGAGGAGGCCTTACAGACACTGTAAAGAAATTGTTTCTTCTTTCAGATCCATTGGCAAGGTAAATGTAAAACAATTACATACTCAGGTAAATACACAATGATTATAAAAATTACAGTATTATTTTGCAACAAATGATGTTGCTGGGCATGTCCATCCCCCAATTCCTGTGTACTTTATACAGTAGGATGAATTACACTTACACAAGCATTTTCATTGGTTGTTATTTATGATCTTTCGGAAGACACAGATACATTGATCACATCACCATAAACAAATTTTTTCCTTTTCATCTTGTACAACAAATAGATTCCTTGTTGCCGTAGGTGTGTACAGTCATTGTAACAAATCACAGATGATGTCATAATGTGCTCAAAACTTGACTGCACCTTGTGAGCAACTTTTTTGTTCTTACCACATTTTGATGTCATCTGTTTTTACTGAACAGACATACAGACACATGGAATCTACCATTTGTTAAATATACACAATTTTACTGTATAATGTATATATTCCTGCAGCCAGAGAATATCTGGACAAACAAACTTTCCCATCCCCTGGGATGTTGCTGTTTAAGGTTTATGTCTTTACAAGGGCTTATATTTTTCAGCCTCAATTGACAAAAGGCAATGCTCAACTGCTCTGTATATCTTAATTTGCTTGTGTTTTCTTTATTGAAGGAAAATTTCTCAGTAGAGAAAACCTTTTTTGCCCTCAAGGGTTTCCCTTTGGTTTGAGATTCTTTCAAATGTGCATTATTTTACAAATGGGTCATTTAACTGTCTTTACTTTCGTCTTTTAACAGACAATATGCTTGTATCTGCTTCATGGCCATCAACAAAATTGAAACAGGAAAGAAAAGGTTGGTGTACAGGAATGACATGTCAAGTGACAACTTAAGGTGGTGAAGATTGAATTCAGAACACCATGGAATACAACATTATTATGATTGTTGTAATTTAAAAATCTTCTTTCCTGCTAATGTACAGATTGTCATAAAATAAAAATTTTGGGCCCAGGTAAGAAACAATGTCATTTATCCTTTTAACTCCCAGAAGTGACCAACATGTAACTCCTCCCTATAGAGAGATGGCAGTACGCCTCTGAATATGAAGAAATTTCTTCTCACTTGACAGGCTTTCCTACCTTTCATTTGATGACCTTGTATTCTGTGCAGAGCAGATGTTAGATCACTGGACAGTTGGATCAGTAGAAGGCTCCACTGGTCAGTGTCTTTGAAAATTGCTGACAAAAATTTTTGTTTACTTAAATTGTTTCAAATGGATTAAATATCAGTTGATAATTTATGAAAGATAGAGGTGAACTTTGTCAACACTAACCTTACTTTTGACCCTTGAACTCTCATGGGTGACCAAGATGGAATTTCTCCCTGCAAAATCATTACAGTGTCAATCAGACAGGTAATGAGAATAAGGAAAAATATCAATTGGGGGATTAGTAGTTGATCCCATGCCAAATTCTCCAAACTAACATGGTAAGAATTGTGTGGTAGGTAGTAAGGAGAATTAGAAATGAAATCTTAGGTAAAAGGGTTTACTGTAGGATTATGAGAGACCCAGGGCCAAAAATTAGATTTTTTATTTCCTCTTACCTTTTGCTTTTTGTGTGTGCTTTTTATCTATTTTCTTTATTCTTTTCATTATTTAGTTATTTTTATTTATTTGTTTACTCACACTTTTTCATTAGAATTGTGCTATTTGCGAGAAAACCCTTTTAAACAAGAAAAAATGTAAAAAAGTAACAGCTAATAACAATTTAATTATTTTTATTAAATTATTTATTTGCCTGCCTTTTTTCAATGAAATTGTACTACTTACTAGAAAACTCCCCAAAGCAATAAAAAAGTAACTGTGATAGAAGAATAAATAAAAAGAAACAAATGGAAAGTAAAGTTGATTTAATAACAACAGAGGTTATTCTCTTTATATAAATATTTTACTGTTGTTGTTTGAGTAAACAGGGCCTTTTTTAGAACATCATTTTAGATCAATCAGTGTCAGTTTAAAGTGCTAATGATGGAATTTGAAAAGCATATTAACCAACCTTGTTTAAGATTTAATGGCTTAATCTATTTTTTTCATTTGACTGCTTTTTATTTCACTTGTGCATTGATATAATGATTTATTTGTCCTGTTTTGTTCCACTGCTTTCTCTCTCATTAATTAACCTACAAGTACTAACAAAGCTTTAGATTAATTTTTAATTTATCACTAACCATTCACAGAATCATGTCTACAACCTTTGTTCAAGGTCGTCATCTGTAAGCATTTTTATATTTTGAAGAATTACAAAATTTTTCTACTTCTTAAGTTCTGCCATTTGCCAGAATTCCTAGAATGTGTGACGACAGTAAACCAGCTTTGATTTAAGTGAATGTAAGACAGGTAGTTTGATTTATTAATCAGATTGTAAGGCATGACTAGTGCTTTTAGGTACTTAAAAACTTTTTTCCTGAAGTTTTTACTTTGTATTTTATAACAAGGAGGCAAAAGGATTATGTCTCCTTAGCAATCTCATCCATCTTGGAAACCTCAGAGTTGTGGTAGAATAATTATCAACATGTATTTAACAAAGAGGATGATCATTTAAATGCAAAGGAAAAAATTAATGAGATAAATGTTAATTAAACTTTTTTTCAATACTAACATTGATTTACTTGAACACAAAACCACTGAAAGCCAAAAACTTTGTTACAATGTGCAGTAATTGCAATAACCGATAAATTTGTTTTTGTTTTTTGTATTTCACCTGAATTTATTTGCTACAAGATTTAATTAGGAAATTAGAAAACAATTTATTTTTGCAAAACTGTACATGCAATTTTTCATTCTTTTCTAATTGATATTGATGCGTTTGTGCCTCCAGTCAGTTATTATCCAATTACCATTTTGTTGTGCAGAAATTTTTGTGCTTTCTAATAAGGTTACTGATTTTACCCTTGAAGTAACTTTTCTGCCACTCATGGCACACATTTCACTGTTTCCCTTGAGCTGAGGTAGGGATATCATTATATGATTTGCTGCCCCCTCACAGGGTGGTGGGTGGGGAGAGGGGAACTAGTGTCATCTTTCAATGTCACTGAGAGAGGATGTGGCTCAAAGGTACCCCACCCTCAACTGATTGGGACATAGTACTCAGGGAGGGGGGGGGGGGAGGAAGGGTTACCTTTTTAATTACTAGCTGTATAAGTGGCTATCATTGGGATGCCAAAACCTCTAACTTAAACATTCATGATTTATTTGTGTTCAGCTGATGTTGGAGATACAGGTGCAGAGTTTGACAGAGGTTTCCTACAGGAGTTGAGAGACCTGAAGGTGTTTGTGAATGATAAAGAGATTGTGGATGAGCACAGAAGGTTTGTTTGACAACTTTGTACAAAATTTGCAGTTGCCTTTTTTTTTCAAGAAAGTTGCTTTAAGTCTCACAGGGTAATGGTTTACAAGATGGACCTCAAACAATTCTAACTGCCAGAACTGAAAACTTTACTGTTTTTCTCAGTTTTTGAAATACTGGAACAACATCAGTTTGAGTAGAATTACAACTGATAAAATTTTTGAAATTTCATGAATTTCAATAATTTTGTGCACTTAGTTATAATAGGGAAATGTTTTGTTTGTTTCAGCTTGGTTTGCAATGATATAGCTAAGCGGTTTACCAAAAAGTTGGCCAAGTCTGTGGAGAACAATTTCAAGGTACTTTGCTAGATTTCTTTTTAAAGTGTGCATCTCTACAATGGTAAAAATATGTTTTATTATCAGTGTTGCCATTACTCACCACCACTTTTGAAGTGGCATTTGAGCATCCCTTCGTCATTAGGGATTCAGCTGGAACGTTTCCTCGCCAGCGGCTAAGTATGAGGCCTGGAGCGAACCGAGTCGGTAAGAGGTCTGCTAAGAGTCTGGTAACTAGCGTCGGACCCGAAGCAGACCTCGAAGATTTGTTTTCAATCTTCCCGCGGGCGGAGAGATTCGCGTCCTGCAGCCCCTTGATCAGCTTGCTGATAAACATTTATCCCTTGTGTGGAGAGAGAGGGACATTGTGTGGATAGAGTATCTAGCCTTTGAATACAAGGCCATGATCAGACCAATTAATAAAGGGGGTTAGTCTCTAAAGAAACGGTGGTGCTGCATTGGTGGAAGAGTACAACAAGGTCATTCAGTATTGTCAACTGAGTTGATAACGTAAATTGGCCACCGTAAAGACTTTCAAAGCTGACGTTTCGGCCAGCATTTAATGACTAATGACTTATGACTAAGCCAGCATTTTAAATGAGGCATCACCATAAGGGTTACATGTAGCGTACAGCATTAAATGAGCCAATGGAAATTCCTAATTTAAATTTATGCACATTTCCTCTTCATTCTCCCAGAATGGGTATTTCAGTGTTGATGAAATCAATTTAACATCACTTGTGATTGCTGCAATCCGATTGGCTTCTAGCAGTGACTTAAGTAGTTAATCACAAAGTAACCAATCAGATTTCAGAATTCTTAATCACATTATTATTATTTTTTTTTATTTTCGTTTGCTATTGGATCAGTGAACTATCGGCTCTCACCAATATCCTGTTTTTAGGCGACTAAATTGTGCGATTTAAAAAAATAGATTTAGTAATGTGAGAATTGAACTTTTGTTTCGTGCAATTTTTAGTCAGAAATCTCACTTATTAATTCTTCTGATAAACCTCATTACCTGGCTTATGTTCAATGCGCATGTCACTTTCTCACTTTTTCTTCATACACACTGTACCTCTCTCTACACTGTATGTATATTTACCTTATATATTTTCTGTCTCTGTTTCTCTATAGAATCTCTGTCGAGGTCTCCTAACTATTGCCGCCGGTCTTATCCACAGTAAAGAAGTCAAGGATGTTTTAAGTGACTTTGTAGAAAAGGTATTGTACAAATAAAATATATTAAAGTTCACACGGCAACCAGGTGGACAATCAGACATGGTTTAATGCTACTCTGGTTTATACAGAGTAGCATCAAACCATGTCAGGTATTGTACAAATTGTAGCCGAAGTTGTGGATTTGAAACGACTTTGCGAGACATTTATGACAAGTGCGAACAGCCTTACTGAAAGGAAAATTGTCAAAATCAAACGCATCTAGGTAAATGTAAAGTAAAATCCAATTCATTCCCACGCCGCCAGAGTATATTCCGTAGTGCACCTGGATGTAACGCCAGTCCATCGCCAATTACTCTCTCCCCCCCCCCCCCTTCTCCCCTCTTTCTCCTTGAAATTCCGACAAGTTTCCGCGCCTTTACTGTTGCCAGTTTTGTTAATATTATTAACCCTTCAACTCCCATAAGTGACCAAGACAGAATTTCTCCCGTCAATATCAATACGATATCAACCAGATAAGTGATAAGAATGAAGAGATATATCAATTTGGGGATAATAAGTTGTTCCAATACTAAATTCTCTGAACTAACATTATAAGAATTGTGTGGTTGACGGTAAGGAGAATTACAAATTTGATCTGGAAGTTAAAGGGTTTATATACACGCGAGTGACGAGGGACATTGTTGGACTGTTGCGAATTAAATATGTAAAGGAAAAAAATAACAAAAAAACAGTTTGGAATGAAGCTGCGGTGATTTCACGGGCAACTCTTTGTGGACTGTTTTTCCGGATTGAAATTATCAACTGGATTTATTTTTAGTTATGTGTGTGTGTGCGTGTGCGTGCGTGCGCATGCGTGTGCGTGTGCGTGTGCGTGTGTGTGCGCGTGCACGCTTGAGTGTGGAGGGAGAAAAGGTGTATTAGCAAGGACGAACTAACTACTAACTCAAGCCAGCGGTGACGTCAGTTCCAAACCCAGGGCACAGCTCTCATCATGATTCCATGGTTCTGCTCCCCAGAACGTCTTTTTTAGGTTTTTTTGGTTTTTTTAAATATATTTTTTGTTTTATTTTTCTTCATGTAGTTCATTGAATCGTGCAAGCAGCAAGAGTGGGATGCGAATGAGACGGACATTTTCCTCGGCTCTTTGGTGGATACCTGCGGCAAATTGGATTCTTTACATAGGTAGGTAAACTATATGAACGCTGAATGTTGAAAAATAAAATATTATTGTTCTCTACACCATAGAAGCTCTCAAGAGAATATCTACTGTACGCGATGAGTGCAGGCGCAAATCGAATGGGCGTTTACCAGAGAGCCTTCTGCGGGATGAAAGACGCAACCATCTTCGGACTTGGTTTCAATCATTTGTGTTACATAAAAGTAACACGCCACCTCAGGCACCTTTTGAGAACGAGGAAAAATGTTTTAAAACACTCCGGGTAAAATTGCAGATCTATGTACAGGGGAACTGTCTCGTGACCAAAGCGACCCTTGAAGTATCCGCGCTACCTTGTCTCTGTAAAAAAGAAAGTAGTCATTCGTCAGAAGGAAACTTTGATGCAAACTCATATGCGTGTATTTTTTTATGTGTGTGTGTGTTGCGCATGCAAAACGTGAGAATTCCACGCTTGTAATGCGCATGTAATGCTGCGATACACGAGAGCCTTGCTGTAAAAGATAGCTTGGGTAGACAAACACGGAAGGGGTGAGACGAAGCAAAAAGAGAACGAAAATAAATAAGAGTGAAGAGGATATTTAACATGGATTTATATCAATGACATTGATAAATTGGCAAGATTTTGTTTAGACACATACACACTATTTGACAGCTCTTTTGACAATGCTTATTTTTAAGTTATTTGATCGTAATCTTGGCTCTTTACTCTACAGAAGTAACTTGGAACGCTTGATTCCAGTGTATTCACGTTACATGACCGTCTGCCAGAAGTGCATCGTGAGAATGTACCACGACTGAACGAAAACTTCGACATCTCAGAATGCAGCAGGGCAAAATACGTCCAGCTCCTTCCTACGGCTCAAGGAAACCTGACATGCAAGCACTTAAAAATGGAACTGCGAGGACAGAGTGAAGGAGGAATGAATTCTGAATGAAGAGAGCCACAACTGCTGTGCCTAATGGGAGACATGTTTTGATTGAATAATAGTCAACTTCCTGTCACAAATTCAGCCATTACAGCCAGGAAGAAATCTTCGGGATTTTAACCGAAAAACCCGGCATCCATAGCAATTTATGGTCATGATGAGATCCGCTCCTGAATAAGTTGCAGCCAATTAGAGAAGTGCTTAGAAAGAGGTGCAGTGCCCAGATGTAGTTCGGGGGCTCAGATTTTAGTCGTGATTTCCAACCGCTGACCGGGAAATAAGCCCAGACTCCTCCCTTAAAAAGAGGGGATTCTTTTCGAGTGGATTGAAGAAAAGAAACGGCGAAGATAGAGCCTAGTGGATACAGTCAGACTAGACTACGAGAAAGAAGTTCCTCCCTTTTGGCGAGGTCTGTCACGCGAGTCCAAATAATCAGCGGCAGACTCGCGCGACTGACTTCTCCGAAAAGGGGAGACTGTTGTTAGTCTCAAACCGGACTAAGAGATCAAGCAATAATAAGTGATCTCTTACCCCGTTTATTTGTTTAGTTTTGTCCTCAAGTTAGGTTACAATTTCAAGGACATGAAGGGAGGACATGTATCCTAATTTTCGATTTGTCGCTCGCTGCCGAAGCCCGCTATCCCACCTAGTTTATACTGAGGAGTAATGAGTTATATATTAAGGATCACGGCTAACTAAAAATAAAATGATTAGAAGTGAAACAACTCGTTGCAAAAAAAAATGGCTGTGCTTAAGCCTGCGATTAGACTATTATCAACGCTACTCGCATGCTTCCCTGGTTTGTGAAAGTCGACGCCAGACCCGTCGCGGACCTACCACAGTCTGCGGACGTACTCTACTTGCAAAACCTAAGAGATTTTTGCACAGCAGCACTAATAGGAGTCGTCTCGCAAGCTAACAATGTTTTCTATTTCGGTGTAGAGATACCAGCGAATGGAGCTTTAACATGTTACAGGCTCCCCACCCCTCATTGATCAACGGGGTGAACTGAAACTGGGAAATTTTCGCTCAGACTCATGCCACATACTTTTCCTTTAATTTGTGCTTGACTTGTAAGCATTTGGTAGCCTGCGTACACACGTTCGATACACTCGGTCACATATTTCAAGCACACTACTTAACCGCAGACAAGTGTCAATCACCAGTTAAAAATAGATTGATGGAAAAACCAGATAACTCGGATTTTGATATTATGGGAACAATGTCAAGCGCTCAAGATGAGAGGCACAAAACGAAAGCAATGAATAGGTTAGTCGTTATTTAGTGATTTTATTTTCCCTTTTACTAAGATTGTTGTTGCTCCTCAAGGAAACCGCTGGAGTAAACCTTTCACTACCGTCGCGCATCACGACTCGATTGAAATTAAGACGGCTTTTATCCATTAAGAAGTGCACCTGACAGTACGTTCGAATCACGCGAGCAAAACCTTGAATGTTGTGCATGTTGATGTAAATAATGCTAAGAAAAAAGGTGAAGATAAAACTAGCTATGTGGAGTGAAGCTGTGATCTTTTACACGTCATAAATACGGCGAAATTTCGGGATTCCCCGACAAAACTGACGTAGCGTGACAAACCGTGCACTCAACCGCAGCAAATTTAAGAAACAACAGCGAGGACACATTCATTTTAAAGTTCCTCTACGCTAATGCGATGAGTATTAGAAACACCGCAGCATCAAACCAAGGTAAGATGAGCATTAAAATCATTTGATAGTCATTCCTAGGAATTTCAATTTGCGATCGACATGTTCAAACTGAGTATACTAAAGGAAAGGAATGGCTCGTTGCATGCATATGAAGCTTTTGCTTTTTCACTCTTGAGCGCTTTAGATCCTTAGAACTCTACTATTGTTATGCTGTATCGCTTTACGTCGGAGTAAACTTGAGAGAATGGGGATTTATCTAAGGTTGAATTTTCTGTACTGCAATCGTAATCTCGCAATGGTATATTCAGTTCTTCATAATTCATTATCCTTGAGATTTAGTTATGTTTCCGGTTTGTATGAGGGAAGAAAGAAAAGATATTTACCGATGGCTAGCGGCTCGCAATCTACCTATTTCAGATTCATGTCTAAGAACAACACCTTTGCCTATCAACCATAATTTCGATGCGTCGGTTTAGCTGAAATAGACAGAAAGCAGGAATTCAATCGAAAGACGGAATCACAGCGGACGTTGAGAAGAATTTCAATCGAGTGATCTTCTGTCACGGGATTAAAATTCTTTCTTTGTTGCGCGTTTTTTGTCACGCGATCCTGCAGTCGTTACGCACTCATCACTTTTATCGCCTGTTGTCCCATTTCAAGTAATTTAAGGTAAGCATTTCTTGACTTTAATTTTCCAGGGGCCAATGATGGTGAGGATGAAGTCGATGCCATCTTTAGGTAGGTTTTTCCTTATGGTCTATGATGTAGCATTTTATTTTCGCGAAAAAACCGAATCGGATTTTTCTCTCTAGCCTGCGTAACACTCCTCTCCGTTTTCTTTTAGCTAGGCGTTAGCTAAGCGGAAAGCATGCACGCGACGGCATGCCGCTTTGGGAGCAAATAGCTCATAGATTACGTTGTAGGGACGAAGACTTCCCAAGAATACTCTCTCTCTCACAAAGCAAATTGTCTGCAGCGATTTTTGTCGCAGTAGACCATTTTTCATCAGAGCAAGGAGCTGCGGTTGTACTCGCTATGTCTGGACCAGACATTTTGATTTTTTGTCTTTTAGACACAGCAAACAACGCTTCCATGAGGCACACTTGAGGATCCTCGATGCACTGCGAGAATTGGTCATCTCAACGCGCAGAGCAGAAGAGGAGGAAGCCCTGTTCAATGGAGAGTTACAGAGCAGCCGTTTTCTCTACGAAGGGAATAAAGCTCGCAAGTTCGTGGGAAAGATATTCCTGCAGAACGGAAATCAAGGAACGGGTACAATGTTGACCGAAAGGATCCTGCTTACTGCCTCACACGTTTTCAAGAATTGTAAAGAGGGCGAGGTGTCGTTTGAACAAGTCGATCCAAACGCAAGCTTCTACAAGATGTCAGAGGTGAAATTTTCCCTCGAACCGGACACGTGTTTCGTGTCACATCCAGATAGTAGTCTCGACATCGCGTTGACTGCCGTGTCCGAGAGATCGCTTGACGGTGGAACGCCTTTAAGTGAAGTGGGTTACTGCACGAAGATATTACCGTCAATAACAGCAGGCACTCACGTGAATATCATCCAGTATCCTGAAAATAGCAACCAGATGGTAGTGCTGCGAAGCAACCAAGTCCTTCACTACGATGGAAGTTTCCTGAAGCTTTTCTCTAAGGACTTTATCGAACACCACCGCTTCGAGACTCGGCGGCGTGCAGTGAAGAAGAGCTCGTGGAAGTGGCCATTTAGCAAGGCACGAGAAAAAGCAGCTGATTCGGATTCCAGTTCGCCATTTCTACACTACAGAGCCGATACCAAGTACGGTTCCTCTGGCGCGCCATGTTTTGACGACATGTGGAATCTGATTGGTTTCCATCACTGCGCACTCTCCGTGGAGCACAGGAATAGGCCAAATATGTTTACTTATGCGGCTAATGAAGGTGTTAGAATTAATGTTGTTACTGAGTGGGCCGATGAGGCACTTGCTAGCTACAACCTTTAAAACGTATTACCGTGAAAAATTTGGGGAGCTAATTGGAGGAAATTAAACTTCACTGGACACTTTCCTAAAACTGCGACTAAACTTGAAATTCTAAATTTAGAAGTTTGGTGATGTCGATTGAAAATTACCCCTTATTATAGAAAACAAACCAACCATCCTTTTATTTGAAAGATGACGTCAGAAAACAACCTGACGTCATTCCGGTGATCCATAAAAGAATACTGTACGCTACTTTTTAAACTGAGATAGAATTAAAACAATTAAGTTTTATATAAAAAAAAATAGCAACTCAGATCACTCTCCCTAGACGGTTGTTGTCAACTTGAGTCAATTATACATCTCTGCTACAGCCAGGCCTGTGTGGATATGAATTATTAATTAGTCACCGAAAGGAACCTTGATAAATCATCATGATTGAGTTAGCTTGTACGATGAATCTCGGTTTTAGTAAAGCTATTGCAGAAAAGAAACTTGAAAAAATTCTGGCTGAGATGAGATTCGAACTCGTGCCTCACAGATCCCAATTGCAAAATTTTAAAGGGTTCTTTTTTTCCCGTGGACGAATCTGATCAATTTGTTGGCGGTAATGATGTGATTCAGAAAAGTGTCGAAAAGTCTCTTTTTTACAAAGCATCCTTAGAAAAATAATGTTCAAAGCTACTTCAGTGTATTTATTTTGCTTATTTGCAAATTTTATACAAAATAATTTTCAAATTATTTGCCAATTATACACGAAATAAATTATATTATGACCTGTGAATGTGAGTCAAATTGATCGATCCTCGAAGGTTTGTGCAATGACAGAAAGTGAAGGACTTGAGAACTGTCTTGTCCATGCAGAAATATACATCATATCTCCATGATATGTGAAAAAAGGGAGAAAATGGTTATGTTCACTTGTTCTTGAACACAAAATAATGTACTGCCAACAGTGAAAATGACAGACTTAATGATAACTGACACTCAAGACAAACAATTATGAATAAAACTTTCTCTTTTTTTTTATAACTACAAAACAATAACCACATCTTTCACAACAAGTTTAATTGTCTGTGAGCGTTAGACCTTTTTGCTTGGGCTAAGTGCCAAAACAATCAGTTGCAGTGTCAAAACCCAACATCAATCACAACCTGGTCGCAAGCGTCTTATTTTCCCGCGCTCTGAACTGGTCACGTGAAGCTTTTAAGAGTTCTGATTGAACAGTTTTTCTTTCGATTTGTGAATGCGGTGTGTTTCCTTGACTTGTGGTTTCAGGGCCATTCAGCTCTGATTCAACAGTTTTTCTCTCTAGACGTATTTCGATTTGTGAATGCAGTGTGTTTCTTTGACTTGTAGTTTCAAGGCCATTCAGGAAACAGGAATAGTTGTGATCAATTTTACGGAATACAAGCAAGACCGTGTATAAATATCTACCGCGAAAATCAAGTCTGAGTTACATTTACATGTACAGTGTTATCTTGAGGTATTTCCCAGGAACAAGAATACCGATGTTATAAAGTTACACCAATGTGAAAATCAAACTTGACTCTGTTACTGAGCGAGGGATTTTGCTTTCTTAACTTTCTTTGAATGCGTCCAGTCTCAACACCACAGTTTGTCAATCGCTGAACATGTCTAGGAGCCTTTGCAAGCTCCTTCTTACTGCTTTTCTTCGAAATTCCTGCCGTTATGCTTTGCGATGAACTGAGTTCCTCAGGATCCAAATCCATGAGCGTAGCAGAGACCTTCGCAAGAGAGGGCCTCAATGTCAAACAAATCCTTTTGCTTTTGAGTCTTTCTTTTGGACTTTGACTTGATTCGTCATCAATGGTTCTCTTCCTTTTAACACCAAACGTGTTAGTTTTTGAACCAAATGTCTGTAATTTCTCTTTCGCTTTGTTAATCAACTCCTTGATAATATTTGCATCGCGCGGCAGAGGTCGTAAGGGAAAGTACGCGTGCGCAAATGGTTGCATCCGAAGTTGGTTAGTTTTGGTAACGACCGCGTCTTGCCAGTTGTTGTGTGCAGTCCTGGGACCTAGACTGTCGCCGAATACATCGTACAGCTGCTGGTACAGCTGAAAAGGATTCGAAGCGAGACCAGTCGAACTTGACCGGGATCGGGACTTTGCCACGGGGGCTGGGCGCTGAAGTACACTCGCTCCAGCCCACGGAGATAAATTGGTGCGCAGAACTGGGTGCGAGTTGTTGACTTGAAAACCGAGAGAGGTCATTGGAACGCCATGCTGCTTGGATTTCAACAGACAACCTGCGGCTTGCTGCAGGATACAAGGAATACATACATTTAAGAGATGAAGAGCTACATCAGTATCAAAGGCGAATCATTCGAATTGTATATCAAAGGAAGATTGTTTAATGAAGTCCAGCCTCAATCAAGATAATTTGGTCAACTGATTTGATAGTACCAACAACGTAAATTGGCCACCGTTAGGAGTTTCAAAGCTGACATTTCGAGCGTTAGCCCTTCGTCATTCGCTCCGACAAAGGACTAACGCACGAAACGTCAGCTTTGAAACTCTCAACGATGACCAATTTATGTCGCCAAATTATCTTGTTATACTCTCCCACTGACGCAGCACCACAGTTTCTTTAGAAACTTACCCTCTTTACTGAATCAAACCTAGATCTAAACCATACTCAATTTTTCTTCGCTTTTTTTGGCCCCAATATAAACCAATGGCTGTTCAAGAAAATACATCTTTTTCTGTTGTATGAGCAAAAGAACGAGCGCCTAGCATACCAAAAGAGCGCCATAAACTTGGTAAGCTTCTTCTTGCAGCAGTGCATTTGATTGGCTGTTGTCGTCTAACACTTGCTGAAGCTGTGTCCAATAGGTTCGGAGGTGAGGTATCACATACTGCTCTAAGGCCTAAAATATACAAGAATAACCTGATTCAGTTTTTTGTTTTCTGGAAGCATCTACGCGTGCCGAAAACAAAATTTCTCGAATCTGATTGGCTAAAATGAAGGAAGAAAGTGATGAAATATTGTCCACAGACAGGGACCTCAAATCTCTCGATATAACAAGTATACAAAAGCGCTATTGTTTTCATCTTGGTAGATTTTTGCCAGCCTTCCTAATCAGCAACTTCTCCCACGTAAATATATGCTCTGTGCTACAAAACTCGACTCGAACCTCGAGCCTCGAAGTTTTCGAGAATCGACGATCGAAGATCGAGCTGGGTATTGTCAACTTACTTTTGCGCGCTACTCTATTGTTTCTGATTAAATATGTTTAGTGATAATTCGCTGGTAAAACACCCTTTTCGTTCAGCCAGACGGGTAACTTTCTTTCAGACGGCATCGAATTCACACTTAAGATTATTTCTTTCTACAGTTTCTTATAAACGGTATGTGGCTTACTACTGAAATCGAATAAGAGCAATAAAAATACTGACCTCTGGTCCCAGCTCGGTCAATCCAACTACAGCACCATAATGGGAACAAAATGGCCGCCCGTCATCCAATAACACTTCCTGTAGTGTCATTAAAAGCTGCTGTCTCAAATAATTCACTGGATTACTGCATTTTCTGTAAAAGAACACACAGTTACACTCAATACACAAATAAACCTTTTGGGTGAGTTTTTACTAGAAAGATAAGTGCCTTTACGCCTAACAACTTTATCTTGCATAATGCATATCTACCTGCTAATGCGAGCCAAAATGGAAGCTGCTTCATCCCTCAATCTCCAGTGGTCATTTTTGGGGTTCAGAGACGCAGCCAAAGACTCTAGCAGACAATACATGACTGCTGTCACCAGCTGAATAACCTGTTCACCAAATAAATTTACATGTATTAGTATTAATTAAGTACAGCAGTTGTGTTCCTTTTATACTCAGCCCACAAGTTCATTTTGTTGATGAATTCAAAAGGAGTACAGTGTAAATGATCATGAACTCTGATCCATCAAAAATCGCTTAACTTGTTTGTAAATTTGATTTAACCAAGCTTAGCTTATGAGCAAGGCCTTGATTTACTTCCACACGCCTGGCAAACCTCTCCCTGAGTTGTCTCAACTCTTGCAGCACAATGAGGGCATGCTTGCACTGTAAACCAAACTAAACACATATCTGTGTGTACTCAAGAACTCATAATCATGATGGACTTTGAGCATAGTCCTCACACAATTTTCACACTTATTTATACGCAAATTTCAGATGCAGTTGAAAGATATAAGAAAAGCACTTGAAAAGATATCATATGCATAATTAAGATGTCTTAAATTTTGACCTTTCATGTTTGAATGATGAGTGCAAAGTTAATTAATTTTAAGCTAATAGATATCATAAATTATTTGCTTACATAAGGCTCAAGGAACAGTGATGAATTGTCAATCAGTGATCTGACCATACTCAACAGCTTACTTAGTTGCATCAAGTCATGGCTATAGGTCTTTACCTGAAAAATACATCATCACTTGAATCTTCAACGTAAAACTCAGCTTTTCCTTAAAATTTGTACAACCCAATAAAATGTTTTATCAGAAGAAATTCTGTTAAACTGATTTTTTTGGCTTCCATTTTTGCTAAACAAAATAGGTAAAGGTTTGAAATAACATGATTAGTCCACTGACTTACCCCAGATGCAATAAAGTTCACAAAGTATGCCAGTAAGGAATAAATCTTTGGATTTGTTTTCAGATCACTCAGAGCCACCTGCCAGGAGAAGAATAGAAAATAATCGCATTCTGTAACAAAACTTTTTCTTTAACTTTTAACTTTTTCAGGTGTGGAACACCACAAATACCTTCCCAACTGAATCATGACTAAAGTATTTTAAATTCAGATAAATCCTTACTTTGTTACATTGTTCCTCATCACCCAAAATTGCTTTTGTTACTTGCTCATAGTAACTTAAACATGCCTATTGGGAGAAAGCCAGAAACATAGTTTAAAAAATGTCCATTGTAAATGTCTAAACGGGTTCAAAAAGAACTTAGAGCCCTTTAAAGTATCCTGCAAGGCTAACACTGCTACAATACAGCTGCACATCCTGCTTAGGAAGTATGAAAGAAGGTGTAACTACCAAAGAGCATTTTGCTCAGTCTCCCTGAGAGTTTTCTGGAGCCTGCAATACTCCTAAACAGAAGATGGCAGCTATAGTCAGAGGTAGCTAAGTATCAAACATGATCTTTCTCCAAATAAGACCAAAATACTACAGAGTCATCATAACACACAAGCTTTTCACATAAACGTTTGAACGTGTCCTTTAGTAGCATGTCGTAATGATGTGGGATATTGATCAAATGAAGCCTTTAAGTGCTACTGTGGTTCTTTCTTTATTCACTCCAAGCTTTCGCCGTTCTATGGCATCATCATCCCTGATGATGGAAATGGAAATGGAAATGGAAATGGAAATGGAATTTCAGGTGCCACTTTTTCATGCTCAAAGATACTGACTTACAGGCTGAGTTTAGAACTGAAAGAAGGGTTTCAAAAAGTTGGTATAGTTAAAAAATTTACCCTTATAACTTAAATATGCCCAAGTGACTAAGTACATGTAAGGCCACTATAAAGGTAAGAGAGGTAAAAACAGTTAGCTCTAACAATGGCACTGAACAAAATTTTGTGCATTAAAACTGAAAATACAAAGACAACCACCTGAGAGAGGGGACGCTGGACACTGCCTCCATCATTGTTAACTCGTCCTAAATTGACATAAATGAAACAACACGCGTGTAAAGATGCAGTTAGAAGCAAGTGTGCTTTTTAAAGACAATTAACCTGATCATTTTTAACTTACCAACATTTGGTTGAGCATGACTTCCAGCAGGCAGTGCGCCCTCAGCAGACAACCAATTTGCTGACAAAGGAGAATCAAAGGCATAACTTCTTTTAAACATAAGTTTAACGCACAGGCAAGAACATAAAATAGGACTAATCACAAGAAAGTTTGAATCTGTGTAAATTTAAATATGGAGGAATATTTTCTGTTTCCCTAGAAAATAGCCAAGATTCACTATTATACAAAATAGAGAAAATTTTCAACCTTTTAAAACCATGAAACTAATTCAAATGCATTTTTAACAAAGGGTTTTATGTGACGTGTGATTAGCTGTTTAACCCTCACAAATGATTAACACGTAACTTCTCCCTGTAATATCCATACATTACCCAGCAAGCAGATAATGAGAAAACTTAAATCTATCAGGTGGAAGTTGTTGTCTCTATCTAACTCCATATTCTTGTAACTAATTTACAAGAAAATGTGTGGCAGCCAGAAAAGAGAATTAACAAACAGATCTTGGGGGCCAACATTTATATGTGGCACTTGAATTCTACAGATAGGGGAGCACAACTAAGGAATTTTTGAACCAGCATGAGATGTTTTTTACCTTCTGAATTATATTTAACCATATATTTTTTTCTCTCAGTTTTTGAAAACTTTAAGATTTACCTGAAACCTTGTACACAAGAAGAAGGAATTGAATTTTTATCTTTTATAGACATGATGCATGAGTTTTTCTTAAATTTGTGCATGAAACAAAACCTCTCCTTTGCAACCTTCTGTTGAAAGTTCTGACTGAATTGACTGACTGAGATTTCACCTTTAACACTTCTTTGTCCAGGGTCAGTGGGTATAACCACATTCATTGCCAGCTCTCGTAGGCTTATCTCCTTATCTTCAACAAAGAAAATGTCCCCATCCTTAGTTGGTGCGTTTCGAAACAACACGTCATCCATAGATCCATAACCATAAATTGGCTGGCCAGACAAATACATGCAAAACAAGTCAGTTAAATAAATTAAAATGTCATGTGAAAATGTTCAGGGAGATGATATCAACATTACAGCCTGTTTCTCTCCATTCTTGCATGTACATGTACAAAATATTGACCCACTGTAAGGGCAAAGAACTTCTCACGATTATTTCTTGAAAGAGGTGTTCATGCGCATGCCATTTCTTCAAATCATGACCTTAATTCAGGCCAAAACATGCCATTTTCCACACCTGTGTCAGGGGTTTCAACAACTTTTTCCATAAGTTGCTGCTGACAGTATAATAATGGGTACACCTGGTAAGGTGCTGTAAAGCAAAACCGAAAAAGGAGAGCCCACTTTCAAGCTAAACAGACTGCAGTAAGCAAAGTTTTCATAAATACGTCCAGTCATACTGTACGCTCCAAAAGTTTCTTTGAGACACATACCCTCTTTTAAGATTACACTGGTCATAATCTAGTCCTGTTTCAAGACCAAAACACCTCAAAAAGCGTACCTTTTGTGCTTGGAACAAACTTTTATCGCTTGCATATGGGGAGGATCGTCTCCCCTGCCTCCCTCCCCCCCCCCCCCTCCCCACCTTCACTGCGCCTTTCAAGACATCCAAACTCTCTCGTATGCCTTATTAGAGGTTCGAAGATCTTCCTTAACACGTGGGCGAGATTAAAACTATCACATCATGATCTCTCATACAGAGTCGAGTTTGATCGACAGATGTGAGATTAAATTCCATGTTTTACCTCTGTGCTACTTCTTTCTAATGCTTTGTTGAAGTCTTCGCTTGAGAGCCTTCTCCGCTTGGCATGCTTCATAAACTGTGAGGCACTCTGTAAAATTTAAATAAAATGTTCAGCTGATTAAACTGATACTACCTTTACGATCATAATAATAAACGAGTTAATGGAAGAAGTAAGCGGGTTCATTTAAACCTGCAGCGTTTCGCGAAGTCTGTAGGTCACATCTTCAGCCAAGGAACTGGCAAGATCGTCTGTCAAAGTCTGAACGCCGCAAATTTCCGCGTACAATTTCACCGACTTCGGCGAAACAATGGAAAATTTCGAGTCTTCCGTCATGGCTCAGACTTTTAACTGCATCTATCTGTAATATGTTATCGCAACTACATGGAACAGGTGCTGAAATGTTGTGAATCGAATGATCACAACTGAGGTCTAACTAAGAACGCCATGTTGCAAGTATTTGGTCTAGAGAGATTGGGTTCTAGCTCAGGACTACCAGCCTATTCGCATGAGTAAAACAAACAAATAAACGAATCGACATCTTTAAAAAAAATAATAATAATAATGAAAAAAAAAAATAAGTAAGAGGATGATTAGGAGAAGATAAATATAAATAGATATAGAAACAGCCAGATTATAGTAAGTGATTAAATCATGAGCGAGATGTTTTTTTGGCGTTAATCAACATCACATTGAAAAATAAACAAACAGTTATGGACTTCGGACAGAAAATGATACTTTCTTGATACTTGGTTGCCCTGTTGTCTTACTCTATCTTAAAACTTTCAGAATTCAAGGGGATGGATCTTAGCTTGAATTTTATCATTCAAATAATTTCAATAGTATCCGTGTTCTTTTTCTTTTCTATTTCTTTTTTGTTTTAGTATAACCCATTCTCAACATCACAAGATTATCTTATGACTTTCAGGCCACGGTGTTACCCGTTTGGATCCTGAATGATCCCTCAAGGACACTACAAAGAAATACCGTCTGAATAACTAACAATCCCTAATTTTCTTCTTTTGGTTTAAGCCAGTGAAGCATGGGAACCTTAAGGTGCATTAAAAAGATTTGATTTGATATCTCACAGTGAAGTCCAAGGTAGATTTAGGGACCTTTGTGATACGCACATGGTCGATAAACCGTCCTGTCTAACTTTACATGTGACTTTTATTAGACGAAAAAAAAGGTACTTTTCGACCTGCTGATTGATTGCGGGCGCAGGCGTGACTGACTCGAATAATCACACATTACTTTCGTCAGAGTATTTCTGTTAGTCATTGGTGGAGAGGCTATGTTTTGGGGCTTCATCCTGAAGGTAAACAATCCTAGTGAGCTCTATATTTCTAGGTTTTAAATTTAAATTGCTCTCTTCCCTTCCGTGCAATACATTCGTTAATTTTTTGTTTGTACTCTTCTGGTTGTACCTCCCTCGCTGGAAGTCAAGTGTGACGTGAGTGTGCAGAAAAGAAACAGGCAAATAGCGAGTACTAATTCTTTAGTTTCTTAGTTAATATTTCTTGATCGCGTTTCTCCGACAGAGGATGATCTCCTTTTGATCAAAGATTTTCTCAGTAGGAATTCGATCCCACAGGTTAGTAATTAACAATACGTTTTTAGAGAAGAAACAAGCTGTTAATGTGTTTTGACCCTTGGCCTCGAAGCACGAGTTGAAACGTGTACTCATGCAGGAATCGAAGCAATTCCTGAGATGATATTTTAATTATTATCATAGAACAAACCCTAAGATTTGTTTTGATTTCTAACTTCGTTCATTTTTAATTAAGATTTGTTAACAATCACTCTTGTTTTTGTTCGTGGCAGATCATATAGCTGTACTCCTCGAGTTGTTTTAACAATTCATTTTTTTTTTTATAAAATGTGTTTTACCAAGTATAGCTTGTCTAGACAGAGATGAGAAATCCTCTAAGCGTTCGATCCTCATCTAAGTGACATCAATGATATCTAGCCGCGATGAAATAACATTACTGAAGAACACAATTAATAAATAATGAGCTGAAAGTCAATTAGATGTTTAAAAATTTGGGACGTTGTTTCATGGAGAGAAATCTTCTTTAAGAGAACTGTTATTGATAGTTTGCGGTTGGCCACCAGGACATCCATGCCCATCGGAAATCTACCTAAAGGTGAGGTAATATAGCCCAGATTTTTTTCTCATTGAATTAAATCGATTGAAACTGAAAATTGGAAAAAGTTAAGAGAATGAAAATATTACGTATATGCTGCGGATGACACTAACTGTCATGAAAATCAAATGAACTGAACAAAGGGTTTCACAACAATTACAGTCAGTGTCTTGTAAAATCAGGCATGGTCTGCAGAAAATATGTTGAAATCTCACACATACTTTGACTGTGGGAAGCAAGTCTGTCATCTGTTAACAGGAATATATATTTTTTTGTAGTTTGAAGTGGCTAAATATGAAGCAATTCTTTTACTCACAAAATGCCATTATTTTTGTCATCCTTCATAACTGGCCCAGTCACAGCCATACACATCTTCTGATCCTGAAATAACATGAACAAGCTTTTGAGATCTTTACAATATGATAAACTAATTAGGTGTCATATTGCATCACAAGTGAACAGGAAAGATCTAACTCCCTTATTAAGAGAATACACTTGATTTGTACAGTGTTACCTATCATACTTTGTTTAGATGTTTTTGTTGATATTGAATAACTAATTTTGAAAATTATTACTTTGGTATGCCATTCAATAATTGTCCTTTTCTAAATGGTGAAAATAACTTTTCGTGATTTTTTGTATAATGCCCAATATGCGTATGTTTGACATCAGTAAAAAACTACTCTTGTTTAACTCCCAAGGGAAAGGAAATTGGTTGTCAGAAGCAGTGAATATAATAAAGTAAAATTACATTCATATGTTTGATTAAAAGAGGGAAGCAGTTTTGGTGTGAGTTATTTGAAGTTTGAAGAAATGGAAGGTATCAGAAATCAGGATTCTGCTGAATGTTTTTATTTGTTTCATGTAAAATGATTGAAATAATTTGACAGGTTAGGTTGAAGAATGAGTTCATGGCTTAAGTACAGGTTGACAGTAAAAAAGCTTATATGAAATCATGTTTAACTAAGAGTGATGAAAAGTTATTATCAGTTTCACTTGATCGCAAATGATGTCCATGTGTTTGGTTAGCTGTTCTGTCGCTCATGATTTATTAATTTTCTATAGCTGGATCAATGTTCAGAGTCTTAAAATAGCTGAGAAGAATATACTGCTTTTGATCTAACATCTGGAAATTGTTAGAGGTTCTTGTTTTCTAGTATGAGGCTGATAAACTGTAGGCTCCATCTCCTATCTTCTCTGTATTGGAGAGCAGGGGGCATTGAAGAACCAATGCACATCATGCAAAGATAGGGGAACAGTGAGGTGCGAGTGGCCCAGTGGTCAGAGTGCTGGACTCTGGGTTGGACGGCCCGAGTTCGAGTCCTGGACGGGGCACTACGTTGTGGCCTTAAGCAAGTCACTTCACTCACCTTGCTTCATCTTCTTGGATAAGACGTTAAGCCAGAGGTCCCCTCTCCTGCAGGGTTTGGGGTAGGAGACATTAATTTCCCACGCACGAGATTACTGTGTGATGGATGTCCTCCCCTGGGTTGGGTTGGGTGGGTTGTTGGTGTCCCCAATTAGCGCCAATAGGCACTAGAACAATTAGACACTTAAATAAAGATTATGAATGAATGAATGACATTGCTCTAGCCATAGTGGTCTGGCCTTAATTCTAAAATTGCAGCATCTACCAAAAATTCCTTCAAAAATTGTTAACTTCTCAATGCAATCTGGCTTAAGTCACTTGCAAAATGTTGTAAAATGCCATGAGCTTGCAAATATGTTGCAATAGAAATCCTCCATTATTATTATTATTATTGTTATATTTAATTTGGCTTACTTTGTGATTACTTTGAATTTTTAGAGAGGATCAGGTTTAGATAAATAATCACTACACCAGCATCAAGGGAGTGGTTGAAATACTGCCAGGAAAATGTTGCGAGTTCAAACACCACGTTTCAAGAAAATTATTCAACAACAGTTTACAAGTAGCAGTGGATTATGGTCAACATGTCGGTATCTCCATGCAGGAAATAAATTGTTTCAGACTAACAAACCTGAGCCACGTAGAAGTGAAATAAAGAAAATTCTGGTTGCTAATCGTGGTGAGATTGCGATCAGAGTCTTTCGTGCAGCTACTGAGGCTGGTATTAGGACTGTTGCTATTTATTCAGAACAAGATGCTAATCTCATGCACAGACAAAAGGCTGATGAAGCATATCTCATTGGCAAAGGCATGCCTCCTGTTGCAGCTTATTTAAATATTCCAGAAATCATCAAAATTGCAAAGGTAAATGAATGAGTTAGGTGTTTAGGTTTGGTTTTATTCCTTTTACTCCAAAGATCTCATTAGCAATTTTCTTTACATTCCGCCATACAATTCTTATGATTTTGATTTGGAGAATATGGTATTGGATCAACCAATAATCCCTCAACTGACAGTTTTTTTTCTCTCATTGCTTCTCTGCTTGATATTGTAAAGATTTTGAGAGGAGAATTTTTTTTCTCGGTTAAAAATGGGTTTAAAAACCACAAATAGCAGAGCTACATGAGTACATTGAGGGTTAGGTAAATACTCATTGTCTTTTAAATTATATTCCAGGAAACAGAGGCTGATGCAATTCACCCAGGATATGGATTTCTCTCAGAGAGAGCCAACTTTGCTGAAGCTTGTGTCAAAAACGGCATCATTTTCATCGGCCCCTCCCCCTCAATTGTCAAAATGATGGGGGATAAGGTGGAAGCTCGGCAAGTAGCAGTCAATGCAGGTGTGCCTGTGGTTCCTGGCACAGAGAACCCAATCAAAACTGTGGAAGAGGCCAAAGCCTTCTGTGAGCAGTATGGGTTGCCTGTCATAACCAAGGCAGCATATGGCGGAGGTGGCCGTGGCATGAGGGTAATCCATAAGATGGAAGATGTGGAAGAGTTCTTTAACTTAGCCAGCAATGAGGCATACGCTGCTTTTGGAGATGGTTCAATGTTTATTGAAAAGTTTGTTGGTACGTTCATTACCCTTTATCTCCCAAGATCTCATTAGTAATTCTCCTTACTGTCTGCTATACAGTTTTTGTGATGTTAGTTTGGAGAATTTGGTATTGGATCAACTTATAATCCCCTAATTGACATTTTTATTTATTCTCATCACTTGTCTGCTTGATATTGTATTGGTACTGTAAGGAGAAATTCTGTCTTTGTCACCCATGGGACTTAATGGATTAAATAGTCATTTCTGAAGAATTAAGGAATGTTGGCAATTGAATTAACAGCGAAGGAAATTGTTTTGAACAATGTAACACGATATTTCAAGAAGTGACTAACATAGAATTGTCAATATCAATCAATATCAATCAATATCCATCAATATCAATCTATATCAATCAATCAATAATTTATTTAACCACGTTATCGTCCAAGAGCACCAGTGCTCGTTCAAAATACGAACGTGCATTAAATCTACAATTACAAGAATAAAATCTAGTATTAAAAGAAAAAAAAGAAATTTTAAATACGTAATCTATAATCTACGTACACACGAATATAAGGTGTTATAAAAATTACACACCGACACAAAAAAGAAAATTTAAAAATATAATTGATCTTAGCTTGGACTTAAAAACATTAACATCATCGGCCAGCTTGACATCTTCTGGAAGTTTATTCCACAGTTGAGCGCACTTGTAAGTAAAAGAGTTCCTCATAAATTTAAGATTAAATTTGGGAACGCAAAGATTAACGCCATCTCCTCCAAGGAGTGACTAACATAGAGTTGTATGGCAAGCACTGGGGAAAGTTGATAGGATTCAAATTTGAGGAGTCGATGAAAGACTAAACTTTTGGATTTAAAAAAATTTTTCTTTTCATCCAGAACAACCAAGACATATTGAAGTTCAGATGATGGGGGATGCCTACGGAAATGTTGTACACCTTTATGAACGAGACTGTTCAGTGCAGAGACGTCATCAGAAAATCATAGAAATCGCCCCAGCGCCAGAACTTCCTCAGGAAATCAGAGACAAAATGACAAGCGATGCCGTTAAACTGTGTAAAGAAGTTGGTTATCAAAATGCTGGGACTGTGGAATTCTTGCTGGATCCACAAGGAAATCATTACTTTATCGAGGTTAACGCCCGTCTTCAAGTGGAGCACACGGTGACGGAAGAAGTTACAGGGTATGTTGTTTTTATCAGTGTCTATTGCAAAGTTGTAGTCAAGTTTCAGTCCGGGTAGGAGTAGGGGGAAAGGGGAGGGGTGATTACCATGGCTGGTGTGACCCTCCTTTTTTCGAGAAAACGTGACAATTCGTGATGCGTACATGGCGTTAAGCGCATCGTTTTGGTCAACCTCGCAAAAAATAAAAATAATAATAAAAAAAAAGATGAAAGAGACAGCTTGTGGAGCATAATATGACGTACCGTAGCTCTCAGCAATTTAGGAAGCGAGAGGATGTGTATTTCATTTTAACTCAGAAATGTGTACAGGAAGTAATGAAAACTTTACGGCTTCGTTCACGTCCCTTGAATGCAATTGGCCAATTTAGCGACTTCCGCTGCTAACCTAGTCACCAAAACCTACTCCCCATGGCGACTAACGGTCGCAGTTTGAGTGCTGCAATGATTTTTCTCTCTTGAATTTATAGTGTCGATCTGGTACGAACACAAATCAATGTGGCAGAAGGAAAATCTCTGGAGGAAATAGGACTTCGTCAAGAGGATATCAAAGTGACTGGATCAGCAATTCAAGCTCGTATCACAACTGAAGATCCTGCAAATAACTTCACTCCAGATACAGGCAGGATTGAGGTAACATTTACATGTACTGTAATAATTCGATTTAGCGCCCGTGGCGCTTATTTACTTTGGTACCTCAAGGAAGGGTGCTTATTCGAAACAGGACGCTTATTAGGGACAAGGTGCTCATTTCTTTTTTATAGCAATATAAACTAGCTTGGTTATGCTTTAGTACGTTGATCACTGATATTTACGTTGATTATTGAGATTGCCTAAGATTTTCAGAGTTTTGCGAAGATCGTATCTCCTTGGTTACGAAGATTTGCCGAAGATTGTCAGAGATTACTGAGGACTGCATGACGGAGATTAGTGAGGATTGTATTACGTTGACTTCGGAGACTGGAAATTGCCGACGATTTCCAATGTTTCCTAAGATTACACTACGTTGATTACGGAGATTGGCAAAGATTTCCGAATATTGTCGAATATTTGCCACTATTCTTAGGGAGACTTCCGAAGAGGATTTGCATCCACTTTGTAAAGATCAAACTGTTATATCTTCATCATTATATTTTGTCGTTTTTTTTCCTTAGGTTTTCCGAACAGGTGAAGGAATGGGAATTCGATTGGATGGGAATTCCATGTTTCCTTGTGCTGTGGTTTCTCCTCATTACGACTCACTTCTAACGAAAGTTATCAGCAAAGGCTCAACTCATAGAGACGCTGCAACCAAACTGCTGAGAGCACTGCGTGAGTTTAGAGTCAGAGGGGTGAAGGTACGGCTAACACATTTTTTTAATTCCAAATTTTACTTTTTATGTGATAGTTATTCACCGATGTAGCTCCATCTGTCCCATCAACATTAAAGTGAATTATTGTTTCAATAAATTTCACAACTGCTAGAATAACTAGCCGACAAAAAAAGTACTCGATTTTTGTCAAACGTCCGGGAATCAAACCTCAAAAACTTATCAGCCTCAGTTACCAAATTCAGTATTCTCACATTTTCTGGGGATTCAGTCAAACCTACGGAGATGGTCATGGTCCAGAATAAGCGTTTAATTATCATTGTGAGTCTATGGGGGATTGTTTTCGTTCGGAAAAATTGCCATATAGAGGCTTTCTTACCTCGCAAAACCAGCACCAAAGAGAAATATCGTAACTCTGATATTAACACTGTCATCAACTATACCACGCAATTAACTGAGCAAGGCGATGGTAATAAAAAGGAGTTGTATGGATTAGATCGTTTAGTCTCGGTTTTCAAAAGAGAGTAACAATAACGCTGCGTCACTTAAGGCGAAGCCCGCAGGTTTCGAGTCCGCGAGCGATGCGAATCTTTGCATGGTCTGCGAGGGGTCTGTAACGGTTCTGGTACTCCTCACAGACATTTTTCACGGTCTTCTCGCACGCTCACAGCGCTAACTTGAGCCTCGGATTTTACCACTTGCCACTCTTAGAAAAAGGAAGAAAGATACCTGAGTCAATGTAATAAACACAGTGACGTTGCTTTCTTTGCAGACCAATATTCCTTTCATTATCAATGTTCTTAAAGAAGATGAGTTTCTAGATGGCGCTGTCAGGACAGATTTCATCCTCCACAGACCTCAATTGTTCAAAGTAGAATGGGGTCAAAATCGAGCTCAGAAATTGCTCCAGTATCTTGGAAACGTGATGATTAACGGACCGTGCACTCCTTTGGCGACCACTTTGAAACCCTCCAAGGACGCTCCAGAAGCACCCGAGGTATGAAACGTATTGCTCTAACGCGCTATGTGCCGTCTTGTACATTAAAACAAATTCAGCCTAAGTTTTTTAAAGTTCCGCTCTGACTAGCTTGTGAATTTGTCAGCTACCGTATATACAAAGTGTAGCCAGGGAGTTGAACTTGGGATAACCGAGAACAAATCTAGTGAGCACCAGGGTGAAGGGCATTAGATTACAAGTCCAGTGCCCAGACCCCTTGGCCACACTACCTCCGTTCAGGAATCTTCCAATTATGTCCCCAGTATGGATGAGAACAATGGTAACTTTAGTTAAGCTTACATTTATTTTTTGAATCGGAATTGTTGGTGGTTTTAAATCTGAGTGGTTTATCGGACTGTGTGAGTTTTGTCGACTTATCATAAAGAGTGGTTATATACAACCAAGGCAATCCAAGGATTAATTTTACACTTTCACTTAAAACGCTTCAAAAATAATCTGTTTAATTTTTTATGAATAGTTGTTTGTTAGTAAAAAGCTTTCTCTTCTACTAGATCCCCAAAACGTCCAATTCGGGTTCCTACGGCCACCTGAGACCGAGCGGATTCCGAGATATTTTATTACAGCAAGGACCTGAAGGTTTTGCCAGTGCTGTTCGAAAGAGCAACAGGCTTCTGCTGACAGATACGACATTCAGGGATGCCCACCAGTCGCTGCTGGCCACCCGTGTGCGGACTCATGACATGCTCAAGGTGGCACCTTTTGTGTCACATTATTTTGCCAATGCCTACAGTTTGGAGAATTGGGGAGGTCAGTGCATATGCAACACTCCCTAGACTTAAAATCCCTGATGGTGTCAGAAGATTGCAGTAACTGACCTTGAAATTTATACAGCACCTAAATAATCAGCCCCAGAACACATTTCGATCAATTGTCATGAAACAATACCAGAGCAATCCAAGTAATTGCTTAGGGTTAGGAGCCAATGGAAATTCAAATCGAAAACATGTGATCTGTCTGAGGCGCGGGAAAAAGCGAGTAGTGTCGCGACTGGTTTTAGATTTGTATCTGATTGGTTAAGAGGGTGATACGTGTTTTCTGGACCCACCGCAGAGCGAGTTAAAGCAAAACCGATGCAAGGCGGGATTAGTTGGGACACTTGTTTGAAAATGGTCCCTAACGATGGAATTACGAAGCTTTGTTCAGCCTGCTTTTGTTTCAGCCAACAAACTTAGATTTGAATCTGAATAAATAAAGCCTAATGTACTTTTTGGGCTGGGGATGTATGCTGTACTCCTAGTCAAAGATCAGCATCGAGTTCTGGGATTCGAATCCATTTTAGGAACTGCCATTTTTTCTCTCGTCGGCTTTTGTAACAAAACGAATTGCATCGTTCTACAAGGGGGGCCCGAGCCCAAAATTAATCATCTTTGCAACTTCAATCTATTTACAGGTGCAACCTTCGATGTTGCCCTACGTTTCCTGTACGAATGTCCCTGGGATCGCCTGGCCCAGCTGCGGGAAGCTGTTCCCAACATCCCTTTTCAAATGCTCCTCCGCGGTGCAAATGCGGTGGGATACACCAGTTACCCCGACAACGTGGTTTTCAAGTTTTGTGAAAAGGCGCACCAGAACGGCATGGATATTTTCAGGGTATTCGATTCCTTGAACTACCTGCCGAATTTACAGGTAATTACAATATTATATCTACAAATTATATCGCTTGAACCGACTAGAAATATGTTTTTTTTCTCACAGACGGGATGCTGGTCCATCGCAGGTAACCTCCCCTCCCCCTTCCCCTTTCTCCTTTCCCCTGTAGGGTTTACTGTCAACCCCAAGGTCTTTTCATTAGTACTACCGGCGGATGCTCTTCCGCTGATCTTCAGGAGATTTTAAGTACAGTGCTGAGGCCGTCATTTCTCATGATGTTTATACAACACGTTTTCGACTCTGGCCTTGTGACATTATCATCTTTTCGAGCGTGTTCTACTGCGTGTTTCAAAAATATCATGGCACTGCACTGTATTAAAGTTTTAGTTCACACTGCGTTGGTTCTCCCCACGAACACATATGAGTTTATAGTACATTTGGCCTTCAACCTCTGACTGACGCCTTTTTTTCCCCTTCAGCTTGGTGTTGAAGCTGCTGGCAAGGCAGGCGGAGTGGTAGAGGCTGCGATATCCTACACTGGTGATGTGTCCAACCCAATGAAGACAAAGTATAACATTGATTATTACATGAACCTGGCGTCAGAACTGGCACGTTCTGGTGCGCATGTGCTCTGTATCAAGGTATGGCACGAAGGAAATAATTTATTCATTTATAGCTTTTTTATGCTAAACAAAAATGCTTGTAGTAATCCCTACAGCGTTTGGCCTCAAAAGAAGGTATATCTATTTTTGCTTCCAAAGATGTGTTTCATTCTCTCATTACTTCCTACGTCAAATTATCCATTATCACAGCTTTCAATTTCAAAATTAGGCAGAGGATCAACCTTTTTTTGGTGAAAAATGAGTTTTATTTTCATGAGAACAAAAATAATAAACTAAATCGTATTCACATGTACCCTTGTTTCACAGCAAAGGCTTTGGCCATCTAGCTCTAGTCTTCAAAGAGAGCGCTAACTGTCCACATAAATTTTAATGAGAAGCATACTTAAGTTATTCGCAGTGTAAGACGTAGCTTTAAACTAACGAGAGTGAAGGTCTTCTCTATTTCCTTTTCTCTCCTTTCTTTCTATTTTGTCCTTATTTTTCCCAATGATTTAATGCGACTCCGCAATATCTGCACGACTAGTCACGTGTCCCTATTTATTCCTTATACAGGACATGGCCGGAGTATTAAAGCCAAATGCCGCTACATTGTTGATTGGTTCTCTTCGAGCCCAGTTCCCTAAGCTACCCATTCACGTACATACTCATGATACCGCTGGGGCAGGTGTAGCCTCCATGTTGGCCGCGGCGGAGGCCGGAGCCGACGTGGTAGATGTTGCTGTAGACTCCATGTCTGGCATGACGTCACAGCCAAGCATGGGAGCCATTGTTGCGGCATTGGAAAACACGGAGAAGGAAACAGGTATGAATTAAATAGAAGCTGAAACATTTTACATCTCTTGATTGTGCATTTCGTGATCCTTCCCAAATTAGGGCGCTGTCCTGTTGAATTAGTGAGCAGCAACTGCATGGAGAAAAGTTAAAAAATTGGAATCGTTTTTGCTCCCACAGGAATTCCTCTTGAACGTGTCCACGAGTACAGCGAGTACTGGGAACGAGCGAGGAATCTGTACGCTCCGTTTGAGAGCACTGTCACCATGAAGACCGGAAATGCTGACGTGTACGAGAACGAGATTCCTGGGGGACAGTACACTAACCTTCACTTCCAGGCCTACTCGCTCGGCCTGGCTGATCAGTTCACCGATGTCAAAAAGAAATATGCGCTGGCTAACGAACTGCTGGGTGATGTAGTGAAGGTATGACAGTGTTGTTGATGAAAGATTTTCAAATTTCATTTGTCACGATTTTAATGCAGACATCGTAGGAACTTTGTGGACCATTCTTACGGTAATCCAACCCGTCATCCATTACAGTTTTGCCTCTCCCCCATAGAGGATGCTAATCTGTTGCACCTCCTCAAATTTTCTTGCAGTTCACGGATACCCATCAATCAAATATACTCCTGGGTGCAGGGAAAAACAAAACTAAAACGAGCTCCATATGGGAAAATATTTCTTGGATGTTTTCATTTCTGTTATGACTTGATATTTTGCTTTGAGGTATTCTTCGGTCAAGAAGCTTCAAGATGGCTAATCTTCATGATCTTGACTGGGCCGTTTTTATATCTACAACAAGAACTCCACTTTAAGAAACTAAAAGAATTTCTATTTTCTTCATAGGTGACTCCAACCTCCAAGGTCGTTGGTGACTTGGCTCAGTTTATGGTGCAGAACAAGTTGGATGATCGCGATGTGCTCGCCAAGGCTGATGAACTTGACTTCCCATCTTCAGTGGTGGAGTTCTTGCAAGGTTATTTGGGTCAACCGCATGGCGGTTTCCCTGAACCCCTTCGAACAAAGGTTAGTTAATTTCCCTAATTTGAAATCAAATCTTCTTTTTAAGCGTTTTGTGCTAGAAAAAAAAAAGCGTGCTTATACGCTACTTGAAATCGAGGGCTTTCTTGTGTCCAAAGAACCTTGTTAAACTTGTGTTATTTAAAGTGAAAAGAACTCTGGGTTCCGACGCAAACATTCTAATTGTGTCGACAAATATAACTCCATTTCTTTGTTTTATTTGAAAAAAAAAAGAATAATTATTTTCCTTTTATTTCATCTTCCATATTTCAAGAAAAAAAAATTGATTAGTTAATTTATTATCACAGCGAAGATAATCAACTTTTTTACGATACTTTTTGACCCGTTATCGAGGATCTTCATGTATTTTTGAATATCACAATCACTTATGACTGACTACTTTTCTGTGTAAACAATTGTCTCTAAAAACTTTTCCCAACTCTCTCCTGATATCCTTCTTCAAGAACGCGTAAGCGAGAGGATTTGCAGCGGCGTTTAGTAGAAAGAAAAATAAAACGACGTCTATCAAAGCTGACGGACAGACTGTACAGAAAAATAAGTAAGTTTCGATCGAGTAGCAAAAAACGAAGATGAAAACTACGACTGCTACAACCGTCGCCGAGGACGCCTCAGGGATCCGTCGGAAAATTTTCGGCTTTTCGTCGGAGATAGGTCGATTATATTGCAAATCGGCCAGGAGAGACGAGATTTCTTTCTTATGCCTTCGAACAATCACGAGCATGTGTATAGTGGCTAAAGTCAGGAAGATCATGGGAAGAAATTCAAGAACGCACTTTCTAACGAGGGTTACAGCAAATACCGTGGCCGATGCACTGAAATGCGTTACGATGACTGTGTGAAGAATCCACACCACTGCTGGAAAAATCCATGTTGCGGCTATCATCGAGAAGCTCTTTGTTGGCGTCATGTAAACAATGTACTTTAGAGGCAACGCAATGGCGACGTTACGATCGATTGTCATCGCGCATAGGTTCCCTACCGAAGCGTGTAGCAGAAAACTCAGGAGAATCGTGATAACATGACCCTTTTGTGAAGAACACAAACTCCATCGAATCTTGCAGGTGTACAGAGTAGGGAAGAAAAATATACCAATGAAGAAATCGGCAGCCGCTAGGGACGTAACGAACCAGTTAGCTGTAGTTCGCAGCCGTCTTTTTGTTATTATGAGCCAAATCACAACTGCGTTTCCTGCCACGGCCATAATAGTGGGGAACCAACCGATAATCCAGAACCATTTGTGCATGTTCTGTACCTTGCCTCTTCTCCCCGATTGGAGCTCGATGCTATGAATTTTGTTCGGTCTCTGATGAAATTGGCGGGCCGAAATTTAGACCAAAGATCGATGTGAAAACTGTTTCGTACCAAAATCCAGGCTTTTCGCCTTCAATCCACGGAAAATTGTTCTCAATTTGCTTTTCACTCGCCAGTTGTATTGTTTCTGTTTGAAAAAGCTGGTCGACGTTAATGGAGCAGAAATTTTCTTTTCTTTTCTTTTCTTTTCTTTTCAAGTTCACCTGGAGACGAAAGATGAGTGTCTGATTTGTTTCGTTCAGACAGCTGTGAAACAGTTTCAAATATCATCAGCCTCTTGCGATTGAAAAACTCTCCTAGTTTTTTAATTAATTAATTTTTTCCAGCATTTGCTCTCGATCTTTTCAATTGTTTGCTCAAACGCGCCAAGTTCTTTTCCAGATCATCACTTCACCTGCTTCCAATTGTTTCGGATCTCGCATTTTCCTTATTACAAACATTCTTTCCGGAAAGGAAGTGTAAACAATTTCGTAAGTTTTTTTTCTGTTTCGACTATGGTACAATCTCGATTTTGAAAGCACCATACTGTACCATACTGAATTGTAGAGGAAATAAATTTTGACGTAAATATTTAATGCTTTTACAACCCTAAAAAAACGATATTCATATTTTCCATACTGTTCTCCGTATATTTCCTAAGGTGATGACCAGGAAAATTTGTTTAACAATCAATAGCTTTTTTAGTTGGTGATCATTTCATTTATTCTCATGACTCTGGTGTGTGATTCAGGGCTGATATTGTAGGGAGAAATTGGATGCCTGGAATCAAAGGGCAGAGAAAAGACTTGTTCTTTTTACGACTCAAACCCACAAACGATGTCTTGTTATATTATCTGTACTATCCTATTGACAATTGTTGAAGTGCTGTACATTTCTTCAAAACTTAACAAACTCATTATGAGGGTAAGACGCTCGAATCATAATAGATGACGATGACTGAACAAGAACTTTTTTTTTAAATTCTCTCAAAAATATCCTACTCGGAGGCTCTCATCATTGGCTCTTCGGCACGATTGTTTCTTCGCCCGCGGTTAAGTATGACGCCTTAAGAAAAGTGAGTTGGTGAGAGGTCTGTAAGGCGTCTGGCACCGATAATTATTAGTGCCAGATCCCCAGCAAACCTCTCCCCGACGTCTCCAATCTTCCCGCGGGCAGAGAAACGCACTTCCCGAATAGTTGATGAAGAGGGCCTGTTCCCAGGCCATATCAAGAAAAACGCGGTTGTGTTCTTTGTAGTTTCTGCATTTACCTTGTGAACATTCTTCATCAAAATTCGTCTACAGTTTTCAGCCGTTTTGGTCTGTGCAATGTAAGAACGACATCCAATATAATACAGTGCTGTTGATAAAAGCCATAAGCTGACCGAAACCGCTGCCAAAAACCGCCTGCCTTCTTCAGCCGGCTTCTTTCACCTCATTTTACCGCAGAAGCCGATGAAAAATCGTAAAAGTATTGAAATGACATTTGTTAAATACTGTTTGATAGTCCTTTCCCAGTTTTGAGTGCAATTAAATCCATAATTGACGAGTAACTGGTTTAAATGAGTGAATAGATTCCACGTTCTGAAATTTCTTGAAGGTTCGAGTGTCTTTCGTGGAAAAGCCCTCGGACATTTTGACTTAACAGTTCCCAGTCTCGCGTGTCATCTCACGAAATAACATGGCGTCCACAATAACCTGGCCGCCTACAAATGCTCATTTGCCTTCTATTGTTTACTTAGTTGAAAACCCTCTGTTGTTCCTGCAGGCTCTAAAGGGACGCCCCACAATTGATGGAAGGCCAGGAGAATCTTTGGAGCCACTCGACTTTGACGCACTGAAAAGTAAACTGCAAGAGGAATTCGGTAAGAAGTGCGCCAGGTTGATCTAAATTTACAATAATCTGTATATTTTTAAATTATTTGTCGATCTAAGTACCTCAGCTTGTTTAATGGAAAAAGGACATTTTTGAAACGTCCGATCTGTGATCAGGGTCAGTTTATTCTCGTTTTTATCGACGATCTCTTTTAAGAGGGGAGAGGCCGGTATGAAGTGAATGGCTAAACCTGAGAGAAATATAGCTGAGCCCGTATTAAGCGGTCACCCTGTATTATTAAGCGGTCGGTTGTCAAAGTCCAGAATTTTTTTTTCCCTTTAGCAAACTTATTTTCACCTGTATTAGGCGTTCACCTCTATTAGGCGTATAAGGCCTGTTTTTATCGTATTATCCACTGTATCGAACGGACATTTAAAGCAAAACCACTCAAATGAAACTAAGAAGAATCTCTCGAGTCAAGTTTATTCCATATTTATCTCTGAAATCGTTGTAAGCACTTTGAGTTCAAATATCCTCACCGTTTTGCCGATTATCTTTTTTCTTTGGACTGTTAAGACATGCACAAGACATGCACAAGTCATTTGCTGGTGAACCTGTGTGAAACGGTCACCCTGCCATTCCTCCTGGTTGGCCTTATCATGCAGGTTTTATTGTATGAGGAAAACGGGGACTTAACCCTTTATCTCCCGTGAGTGACCAGGACAGAATTTCTCCCTACAATATCAATACAATATACAGCTGGCAAGGGAAGAAAATTTTGAAAAAAAAAATGATAAGGGGGTTATAAGTTGATTAAATACCAAATTCTCCTAACTAAAATCATTAGAATTGTATGGCCGAGAGTAAGGAGAATTAGCTATGAGATGTTGAGAGGCAAAGGGACTACTTCAATGTTACCATTGGCCAGATGGCAATGGTGAGATTACACCAAACGTAATGTTCTCTACCAGAGGCGGAACATGTCACAGATCTAAAAACTGTAACCTTACTTGGACATCTTAATTAATTCTTTAGCCCTCTTTTCAAACCTCATAGCCCTCAAAGCGGTAGAAAATCTCTAATGTTAAGCACACGCTTTTGTTTTGCAGGAGAAAATGCCATTCGAGATGAGGACGTACTTAGCGCCGCTCTGTACCCTAAAGTTTTCAATGATTACATGGTGTTCAGGGAGGAGTTTGGTCCAGTTGATGGACTTCCCACCAGACTCTTCTTCACTGGCCCTGAAATTGGAGAAGAATTCCAAGTGGCGATCGAGCCTGGAAAAGTTTTGAACATCAAAGTACTGGCCATCAGTGACTTGCACCCGAATGGACAGAGAGAAGTATTCTGTGAGATGAACGGACAACTGAGAACAGTTTTGGTGGAGGACAAGTCTGTAACAAAGGTATCTACTGCCCTAGCGTGAAAACAAGCTCTCGTATCTCGTATATATCAACGTTTTTCGATGTAAATTTTGAGAGTAATATCTATCCTGATTTTCAATGTCTTTTTTGTGTTCACCTCGGTGCGAAGACTTAACTCATGGGATTGTTACTTTGTGAAAATCAAAGTTACCATGTCAGTAAAAAGCACCAAATCCAGGTACAACCCAGATCTTTTCGTGCCTCTCAGATGGTCCGCTTAATATATAAAAAAAGAATTCCTTAAGTTTCTGTCTCGCAGGTTAAAGATCTATTATAATTATTGCCATTATTATTATTGTTCTTACTGTTGCTACTTTTTCCCTTCATGCGATCCGACAATTGTTTTTTTTTTTCTTCCTCCTTTCTCAGACTCTTGAGCGACATCCCAAAGCCGACAAATCTGTCAAAGGTTCCGTGGGAGCCCCCATGCCGGGTAAAGTTGTCGGCATCCGAGCAAAAGAGAACGAAGTGGTGAAGAAGGGAGACCCGCTGGTTGTTCTCAGCGCCATGAAGATGGAGACTAACGTGACTGCCCCTATCGACGGAACTGTGACGAAGATTTCCGTCAAATTGAACCAGAACTTAGAGGCGGGCGATCTCTTGGTGGATATCGAGCCTTTAAGTTAAACCGGTCGGTGACTGATCGTAATCGTTCGGTGCACCTTCGGATAACTTCGGGAAGTTTCTAATAATATTGTCGGTATACAAGCACGTCCGTGTCATGTGGTTCAACATTATCAATAGTCGAATGCTAGAATGTGTATTGGTATTGTATCCAAAGTTGAATCATGGAAAGCACTTCTCAATGAAATCTGATGTCAGAAATGGGTGATCTATAGTGATCCCCTACCCTTAAACTCTCAAGATCCAATTAGTTATTCTCCCAACTGACTAACACATATTCCTTTGCAAATTAGGCAAGAGAATTGAATGTTATGTCAAGATAACACGCGCTAGCTGTTTGCTATGTCTGTTCTTCAAACCTGTCTGCAGGATAACACATCGAAATCACAATTACATGTTAGTCACTCATGGGAGTTAAAGGGTTAAGATACTCTTTGAATTAACTTATTTTAGGTTTTGCGATTGCTTTTTATTGGTTTATGGTTTTTGTGGTATGTTTTGTTGTCAGTGTTTACTTCCCTGTCTTCATTTTCAATACGTTAACAAATCATTCTCAATCCCTCTAATTTTGTTTAATTTATCAAATTTAGAGTTTTACTTGGGTTTCCAACAAAAATGATCACAATTGAAATAAGTTATCTCCAAAATACTTAACAGTAAGAGGAACACGAGAAGTTTAAGACGTTAATTTAAGGATTTAAATATTTTAGCAAGTTCTACTTTCAATCAACAATCTTAAGTTGATGTCGACCCACAGAAATGTCATTATCTACCAAAACGAGAGTAAATATATCTATGAACTAACTTATAATTTGCATTTTGTGGGGCTTTAAATATTTCAGGCGATTTATGGAAAAACGCCGATTTCATATTAGACTTGAATACAATTTTCAGGCTGAGACACGTTGGGACGAATAAGGAATTCACCAGGTTCAATTTTTTTAAACAGTCAGAAAGAGTGTAAAAATTTTAAGGAAGCTTCATTGGTAAGTTTGATAAATAAATCTAAGTGAAAAAAAAAAACTGAAAGTCGTTTGAATGTTCGATATCCGCGAAATCTAACCACCCTGCTGATGTTTTGAGAATGCCGTTAATGGGTTCTTCGACACCAACATCTCTTAAGCTTTCTGTATTGTCATTCTGCGGGTACTTTGGAGTATTCTGTTCCTGAGACCTAAGGAATGCTATGCTAGGATGAATACCCATGCACCGAGTTCCAAATCCTTATTTTAACTATTACTTACTAATTAGCGCTATTTCTTTTTGCCCGAGAAACACGGTTTAGTCAGTTACGTATGCATTATTTCGTCTCGGTGCGGGAAGTGGTATTCGCTTAGCATTTTTGTATGACGATGCCGACGGTTTGTGAACCATGAAAAAGTTTCTCAAATGACAAGGCTTTACTAGTGAGATGAGAGAAGGTGTATAGATATTGTTTAGACACACTAAGATAAGATATAGTCATTATTGATTCAAAATTTAGACAGTTTTTTCACTTTTACTGCACTTAAAAGGTCGGGTTGGTGCTTGACTGCGTGACGGATGATACGAATGAGCAGGTCCTGGTAACTAATTGGAACGCGTGACATACAATAATTGTGGTGCAATAACTACACTAGAGGATGATTTCTTCGTTTTTGTGGGGACTTGTAGGACACCAGATGAAATGGGGGATATTTAAGTTAAGCTTTTTATGTTTAGAAATAACTTTTGATTAAAATGAACAATTCGCGAAGTCAGCGACTCGCAGATGAGGCAAGCGCTGAAAAGCCGCTAAAGGTGAGGAACATCCGTTTAACTTTTTCGTAAAGTAAAATTCGATTGTCCAGCATTTTTTAACACTCCTAGTCTCAGACAAGAGCGAGCAATATTCTGGATAAATCCATAAATCTAGGACAGTGTAAAAGGAGACGGACTCACAAAGGTTATGGATTTGAATGATGGAGAGGCCGGCCCACTTTTCCGCCACAAACTTTCATTGGCAATCTCCCCTCAATAAATGATAATGACTCTTTACTCTCTACTGCCTACCCTAGGTCAATGAATAACTGTAGATCATTCTCACCGGACATGCCTTCTTACGATACTGTTTTTTCGTTACGTGTGGCTTAATTAGCTAACAGACTTTTGATTTTTCCCTTCACCAATCACATATTTTCCTATACATTATTTCAACCTAATTTTAGAATCGTTCTTACTATCAGAAAGCATAATTCATAAGTGACAGTATAGTACCTGATCTAGGTCTACAGATATCGGCGTTAAGGTTACGGCGAAATTCGTAATTTAATTCGTTTGTCTCTACATAGGGGCATTTCATGAAGCCACATAGTTTGTCGGAAGCTTTATATTATTACCACGAAAACAGCGAGTTTTGTAATTATCATAATTACCTGCAGATATTTCCTGCCGTGAAATTTGATACAACCTGACTAATTTCATTAGGGAAAAAAAAAGGCAATTTTTTTTCTTTTGTCAGAGAGGTCACAATATTCAACTGTCCAAAGCTCTTTCTTACATTCTTCGACATGGTGCATCAAAAGAGGGGCTGCAAATGTCTGAAGGTAAATGTTTCTAGAATTGTATTATTACAGCTATAATACATGTTTGAGATTTTTCAGGTAGTATTAACATCTAGGTGATTTTAAGTTTTACCACATACTTAAGTAACAATGCTATTGAATTAAGGGGATCAGTTTCTAAAGAAACTATGATGGTGCATTGGTGGAAAAGTATAACAGGGTAATTTAGTGTTATCAACTGAGTTGATGATGTAAATATTGGCCACCATAGCTTTTAAACTCTTCACTGTTGCCAATTGATGTTATCAATTCAATTGATAATACTGAATTACCCTGTTAAGAATTTTATATGTTCCCTTTTACTGATAAAAAGAGAGGCCTAATGTAACTGCAGGCAGTAAATCTACTTATGAATAAAGTTCCCCTGTGAATGTAAAGGATCAAAAGCCTGATTGGTCAAGCCATGTTGGTTCACTTTGCTGCTGCAATGTTTATCCTGGTCGTGAGTGATCCAAGCCCTAAAAAAAACTGGCTAACTTTGTCAAAATCATACACTGATGGCAATCAAGGGAGCCATCCCCACTTACGGCTAGTAAGCAGTTGAGATCTTGCAATTGTGTAAGATTCAGAGTCATGGCCTGCTCTCCAAGCATTTGATTCATGACAAGCCAACTTGGAAGTACCAATTAAGCCTAGGGTAGATGGATATGGCCTCTGGAACAACATCAAAATCTGAATTCATGCACTCAATTGAAGACCTGCAAGACTTAAATTAATGTAAAAAAAAATCCACATTGAATTTAAAAGAAAATTAATCCCATCAAGTAGTATTAACACTTTCACTCCCAAGATTCAAAATATCATATCGTCTCACCATCTGTCACACACATCTTGTATCTGAGAATTTGATGTTGTAAGTCTAGCAGTTCATTATATGTAAACAGTAATTTTCCTTTTCTTCCATCACCCATCTGTTTTAGAATGTATTGAGATTCTTGAGAGAAATGAATTATTATTATTTTTTTGGTCAGGCAAAGAATGATTTACTCAACGATTATAGAATATATTTGTTAATATTAATTTGATATTTATGCCCACAGGATTTGTCTTTGTTGATGAGCTGTTAAAATTACGACAGTTTAAAAGATATTCTGAGAATGAAATCAGAAAAGTTGTTGATGAGAATGACAAGAAGAGGTTTGCCCTGAGACTTGATCCACTGACAAACAGGCTGCAAATCAGAGCAAATCAAGGACACACCATTGAGGTTAGCATTTCTGCATTGTAAGAGATTAGGAATGTTGACTTTCAGAAAAGAAATCTCTTTAGACAATCACGATGCAAGATTTCAGTTTTATGTTATATTATTAGGGCTTACAATATGACAATTCAATATCAAACAGCCAAGTGATGAGAATAGCTATAAATGTTTACTAATAATTTAAAATTTATGATAATAACTTGTTCAGCCCAATATACATATGAAAAAATATGATCTAAACATTCGATGACTAATGAAGTGGGCCTTGGATCCAGCATGCACAACTTTTTCACTGACTTCTGGATTAAAGTGCAAATGGACAAAACAACTCCAGCCTTTGCTCAAATTGGCCAATGAAACTAAGGGTATTTTATCCAACACTAAATTCTCAGAAAAAAATTCATGAGAAATGTTTTATGAGATATACCTTCATTAAGATATCAGGAGTGAAAGAGTTAATAATTGTTGGTTGATTTTTTTCCTTTTTTTTTTTGGCATTTTAGGTTGATGACCTTGAGCTTAATCCCATCACAGATCCCTCTGATGCACCAGTTGTTGTGCATGGCACCTATCATGAGTGTTGGGAGCTAATAAAGGCTCAGGTGGGTGTTTTTACTTTTTTCACTGATTTTTTTTGCTCTGACTCCTTTTTCATCAACCTCATCTGGCTCAGTTGGTACTTGCAAAAAACACATTTTTTTCTTTTATTAGGGTTTGTCAAGAATGAGCAGAAATCACATCCATTTTGCACCAGGAGAACCAGGGGAAGAAGGAGTCATCAGTGGTGAGTAAATTAAAGTTTATAAATACAGTAAATGCTGTGCCTCTCTAAGTTAACAATTTATTTTGCTAGACATTGTGCAATACATTTCTGTATTTAAAGAATAGAATACATACCTGTATTCTGAGGAAGGGCCAGTGCTTGAAATGTCAGCTTTTAAACTCTTTACAGTGGCCAATTTATGTAATCAACTCAGTTGGTAACACTAAATTACCCTGTTATATTCTCCCACCAATGCAGCACCACCATTTCTTCACAAACTTACCCCTCTTTACTCATTTGTTTTTAAAGAAGGGTAATTTAGTGTAAACATTTGAGTTGATAACCTAAATTAGCCTCAGTAATGAGTTAATAAGCTCAGGTCTCGAGCATTAGCCCTTCTTCAGAGCTAAATGGGAAGGGCTAACACTTGAAACATCAGCCTACAAACTCTTTACAGAGGCTACTTTATGATATAAACTCAGTTGATAACACTTAATTACCCTGTTATAAATACCCTTGCACCGATGCAGCACCAAAGTTTCTTTAGAAACTTACCTCTCTATGTATTTGAAATACTAATAACAAATATTACAAATAAAATCATCAATGATGGTTCCATTGTAAGGCTCAAAGATAACCCTTTCAACAACTTATAGTAACACTGTGCCTTAATTTTGGTTTACATTTATTGTGCACTTCTGGTTGAGAAGGTTGATTAAGAGTCCACAACTCCTGTTTAAATCAATTTTTTACACAATCTTTATTTTTTGTAAGAAGTAATGACACTTTTGAAGCCAATCAGTCTTTAATACCTGTGCCTCAGTGAGTGGCTTTACAAAGAGCCAATCAGGAGTGTAACATAAAAAGCTTAAGGAAAATTACTTAGAGTACAAGTGGAGAAAAAAAAAACAACAACAACAACAACAAACCAATTGAAGAAAACAAAGTAGAAAAAGGGAGAGATGGGTGATTGTCCCCATAATTTTTGATATAACATGTGAATAAACTGATCTTTTCTTATCTTAACATGTGTCTGTGAGTCAGTCAGTTATTCTTGTTTTATTTTACTAAATTTAATTTGTAATCCTTTAGGAATGCGTTCAAGCTGTGAGATCCTGGTGTTTATTGACCTCAGAAAGGCACTGAGTGGTACAGTGACTGATAATAAGTTTGGATCAATATCAGTATCTGGGCAACGGCCCACCTACCCCTCCCCTAACCCAACAACAGTCAATTGATAACAATTTAGGGTGAATGTTGGGTTAGGGGAGGGGTAGGTGGGCAGTTGCCCAGATACTGATATTGATCCATAAGTTTTATAATATGTGGTTGACTTGTGATTTATTTGTCCCAGTTTTGTTTAATATTGTAATTTTCCTGTTTTTGTTTTGCTTTTGGATTCTTTTTATTTTATTTTACTGATCAAAGTGTTATTACTTGAATCCTTCACACTGGTCCCATATTATTATACACTCTAGTTAATAGTTCACCATAGAGTCTTTATGGATCAGTGGTAGAGTGTTGGAGCACAGAGTTCAAAGGTCAGAGGTTTGATTCCTCATAGAAACTCAGAATCTTTTCTGCTTCCAACAGGACACAAAAAAATATTTCTCTACATAAAGCAATGTTGGTAAAAACTTTAACAATTAGGCAACAAAGTATAGTGTTCTTGAATTACAGTTTTTTTTACCCATTGAAGTATTAATTAATACATTTTTTTCCTATTCAGACGGATTCAAATTTTATCGATCAGCCAACAATGTGATTCTGTGTCCCGGGAATGAACAAGGATTTCTTCCACCTCAATACTTTGAAAAAGTTATGCAGACTAAACCCAGTAAGTATTTAATTTTAATTTCTTTCACGATAGAACAGTCTACATCTTATACCCCATTCACACCAGCAAAACATGTTTTGTTAAACTGGTTTTCATTGAATGAAAATTATAAACAGAGAACTGAAAAACTTGATTTTCCATTGGATTCAAGTACTTGCTAACTTGCATTTCCAATGTGCTACATTCAAGTCAAAAATATTCAGTTAAATAGTTTCTATGAAGAAAAAAAAATTAAACTGTGTTTAACAAAACAACTTTTAAACATGTTTAAGCTTTGGTGTGAATGGGGCATTAGTAGAAAAGAAGCCATCTAACAGAGCACTCAAACTCTGCTGGTTGGTGAGGATTTAATGCTTTTTAATGTGGCATTGTTTTGTTTTTGTTTTCAGAAAGACAACTACTTCTCTCTGCCCACTGATCATAAAATTTACAATTACTGGTATATGCAAATACACGTTGTGATTAAAATCTTTCCTTGGTTTGAAACTTTTCAAAAACCACAGAAAATGTACATTCAAACCACAAAGTATATTGTACACAACTTATATAAGGGGGGGGGGGGGTGAATAAGGGGTGAGACCAGTCATAACTTTGTAATTTTGTAATTTTATTGATCAATCATGTAATGATGAGAAGATCAAGAAATCAGTGACTGATCAGTTACACCAAATACATGTCAGAAAAAAATGAAACTAGACCAAAATTAATTTTCATTTAATAATTAGTTGTACTAGTAAATAAGGTTAAACATGAAACTCCTCATCCAGTTCCTAACGCAGTAGTTGGTATCCCTGTGTCTGCAAAGTTTTGTTTCCAAATAAACTCAGTTTGATATGAACTTCCATCACCACAGCTCTGAGCACAAGTATACACAACTAATGTTCCCCAGTCAACACTTTCTTCAAGACTGTCCACCTGCAAGTGGTTGAGCAACTGAGGCATAATCTGAAAAGGAAATTAAGAAGCAATCTTTAGTAAGATCAATTAAAAATTTTTAAAAAATCATTACAAAGATTAATTTAAGAGAAGAAACTCAAACAGAGTATAAAAAAAGCCATAACAGGTGCTATGAAGACTTTGTAGCCATGATATGGATTCTCTACTTCAGTCATTAGATTCACACCTGTTACCACAACAATATTTTTGTTGAGTGAGATGTGTGAAGGAGAAAGTGCAATGGACACTTTCCTGCAAATGGCAACCTTGTCTGTCTTGGTTTGGATTCATCCCCAGTAAATGGAAACAAATAATGAGAATTTTAAAAATGCCCTCATTTTGCCTTGATAGCGTTACTATGGAAATATTGTAGTTCCCATTCCTTTTTGCAAGTGTGCATACAAGCATGCACACTCACTTTGCCACTGTGTCTATTGCCCTGATAATTTTCTTATCTGAGGACTGAAATATTTGCCATTAGGAATAACAAAGAGAGGTTATTTTAATCCCTTAGTTCCCTGAGGTGATAAGCAAGTACAGGTATATTTTCCTCACAATATTGTTGCATTTCTCAGCCAACATAATGGGAAGAAACAACTTTATCAGCTCCAAGGTGTTACCCAGATACATATTTGTACAACTTACACTGAATTTACATCTTAGGAATTATGATGCATTATTTTAAAGTACAAAAATGATCCTTAGAGATGAGCTGCAATGAAAGAAATTGCACAAAAAAGAAGCCTGAAAAAGTCAGGTTTTGATAGGATTGGGATGCATGCCTCACAGATACTAGTTGAGCTGTGTAAAGCCACATGTTGGGAGACAGGCAAATTTTAGTGATCTCTTCATTTGTGTAAAAGAATATTCAGTATTCAATTTTGCAACAAAAAAGAGAATTTTCTGTTCAAAACATTGAATGCAACAAAACACACCACACATGGAGAAAGTGCCATTATCACAGCTTTCAAAAGCCTTAAATGCTACCAACATCATTACCTGAAATTCAAACACCCTTTCAGAACCACAATCACATCTTGGAATGTCGTCTTCGCTAGGCTTGCCTTCATCAGAGACCCAGAGAGGTTCACCATTTTGGTGATAGCGCAAAACCTGAAGGACAAAACAGGACATCTATCACAAAAAGTTCTAAGCTTGCAAAAAATTCCCTGTTAAAAGGGTTGTATTCCAAGAACTCGCACATGTGCTCTAACAGACTAATAATAACATTACTTTGTCTTTAAAAGAAGACTGTAATGGAGAGGGAAAAGGTCTTTACAAAAGTGCTAGCATTAAATTTTTGGATCAATATCAGTATCTGGGCAACTGCCCACCTACCCCTCCCCTAACTCAACAATAGTCAATTGATAACAAGTTAGGGTTAATGTTGGGTTAGGGGAGGGGTAGGTGGGCAGTTGCCCAGATACTGATATTGATCCAAATTTTTTTTTGTCAGCCCAGTTCATCCAAATGGAACTAGAACTCTGGTAAATCTGAGTGGACAAAAAAGGAGGTTCCATAACTTACAGTACAGACTGAGAAAATGAGGTTATTGAGACATTTATAAATAGATCTCTGGGGTCAAATAGAGGAGGAAGATTTCATTTCAAACAAACTTCTGAATTCAGCAGGCTGTCCAGTGAAATACAGCCCACTAAATTGACCAATCATGGTGCATGAGTTAGATATGTAAAGAAACAATAAATTATCTCCACTACCCAACACCCAATTAACAGACTTTAACAAGCACAGTAACCATTTAGTACTGAATGAAGGAAGGAGAATGATTTACAATTCTTTCTTACTCTCTCTTTAACAGACCTGTTTAGGTTCTCTGGTAATTCTCTTTTTGAATTTCCTAAACTGTTTATCAGCAAGTAAAGCTTCCTTTCCAAGAGAAGCTAAGGATTCTAGTTCTTTGTCACTTTCTGTATCAGTGAGCAGCTCATTTGCTCTCACAAACTGTTTGTATTCATCTAATCTGTCCTTTTCACTTTTCTCATTTTCATCAGTTAAATCTGGTTCTGTTTCAATAAGTAACTCATATTCTGGAAAGAGAATTCTTCTGTTCCTACACTTGTTGCCTGGAAACAAAAATGAATGAATAAACAAATAAATAAAAGAAAATACAAACAAACTGAAAAAACGCATAAAAACCAAACTAAAATTTGATAAACTCTTAGGGATATGTTATGATTTTAGATAAATGAAATTCATATATTTGCACTGTGACGAGGAAACAAAATTATATATTGCAAATATATGAATTCATATATCTAAAATCATCATTCATCACTTAGATGGTTTATTTGGACCCAACACATTGACCAGCTCCCAGTTGGCTTGTTAGCTCAGTTGGTAGAGTGCTGCATGGTATTGCAGAGGTCATGGGTTCAAATCTCAAACAGGCCTGAATTTAGTTCTTAGGGATATGTTGGAGGTATTAAAATAGTTTGATAATTTTCAACTTTAATGGTTTTACTGTTATACGTTCCAATAACTTCTACAGTTTGATGATTATTAGTGCTGAAATATGTTCTGACTGGTTTGTCATATTTTTGTTTACATAAAAGCCCTACACAGCTTGCTATGAAATTCAACCATTTAACACTTTGAGACTTGAAATGCATCCTGTTAAACGTGATCATCAATATCATTATTTTAATTGTAATAAATGAATTAGGCAAAGTCCTCACACAATGCAAGATCTCTGCACAACCACCTGCTTTGTTATGCACACAATTCTTGGATATAGAAAATAATTTTGAAAATGATAATTTATATTGTCTTTTGGGCTATAGCTTGGTTTTAAAATAATATGAGGTTTAACTAAAAATATTCCTGCATCCAATTTAGTACAACTGTACATTTAATGAATGTTCTGTAGAAGAGAAAGTGATGAAGAAGTAAATAAGACAAATCACACAAACAAATGATAGAAGGCTATTGAAGAATTCTTTACACCTTCTTTACACCATTCTACTAAATGGGCCTCCAGTACACTTCTTTCCTAAGATCATGGAGTAAAACGCAAAATGACTCTATTAGGAACCCTTTAACAGTCCCAGAGGCGATCAACATGTCCCCTTTCCTTCTTAATACCCATATACTATCCAGCATAACTAATTTACAAGAAAATGTACAGCATCTAGAACTGACAATCAGACCTTGTGAGTTAAAAGTTTAAAATCACCTTGTAACAGTTGCTCTTTACTTTCCTGTGGGCACAGTTTCGGACACAAGTTCTTATGACCTGATTTCCAATCCACCGTCTGATGTTCACGGCCACAGTACTGTGCCACGTGACATTTAGAACATTTCTTATCCCCTTTACACCCGCACACATCGCATAAACTGATCCATGTTTTGGGTTTGAACTCTTCAGCTACACATTCCATAGACAGCTCGTTAATTTCGTCCAATTCTGGCGGCGGATTATAGCTGTAAAACTTGTTATCGCGTTTTAATTGATTTCTTAGTACAAGGAAACAATCGGTGTAGTTTTTAGAGTGACAATTGCCATCTTTACAACAAAATACGAAGATCGTTCGATGGAAACTTTGGTCATGTGGCATGGGAGCGTACACTTGTAAGAGAAATGCCATCGGTTTGAGGCAGATTTTGCACACCATACAGCTTGAATTGGGTAACTCTTGCAAGTTTAACCATGCTGGGGTTCCACCGATTTTGCTCGGAAAGAAGGCGCTTGTCATCTGCAGTTTACGAACAGCATCGTCACCAATTTCTTCTACAAATCCTAATTCCACTTCTTTGGCCGCCATGTTGATTCACAAAGTTGACCGCTGACGAGGAAAGGTACGGGCTCTATTCCAGATGGTAGTTTGAGGAAGGAGTGGGCATGACAGGGATTAAAAAATAAATAAATAAAAAAAAAAAAAGAGTTAAAACATGGGGTGTAAAAAAGAAATCTTGGTGCAACCAATAGGAGTTAAACCTTTGACCCAATTTGTACTTCAGATGCCTTACCTCTGGGCTATAGGAGTCTGATGGCAGGCTAGAGTATTTCACTAGGTCTATGGTGACAAACTTCCTGCTTACAGGTAGGGTAGGAAATGTGTCAATATGTGATGCTTATGCCCAGTGACATGGAAATGCAGATGGTCAAATGAAGATGATCAAATGTAGAGGATCAAACAGTAGATTACATACAAGATACCCCTATTTAGAAAGCTCTTTGATGCTGTCTTGAATATTTGAATCGATCATAACAAATTTGCACAAGTCAATATAATTGATAGTTATATGTATGATAATTTTACATAATAATAATAATCAACAATCACTGAATAAGCTTGGAGAAACTTTTGGGATTAAATAGCATCATACTACTTCTGCATGCCAATTCAAGCTACATACATTCATTCAAATAAAAACAAATGTGTGACTAAAAAAAAACAGTCTGTATCTGAGAGGGTAACTTTAATTTTTCATAGATTAACTATAGTACACTATAGTAATAACAAAGTATCTATTAAACAACTAAACAAAAAAATACACCCCTAATCACCATTAAATTCTATTTGTATTCATTGTGAAGTTATGAAGTATCAACATCCTACAAATATGTGTTCTGATATGTAATTTAATTTTCATACATTGATTTTTCCACATACTTACGAAAAGTTATGTACTCAGTTTAAATACTGTCACTCAAACTTCTGGCCAGGGAGGAAATGCATTTACAATAATTACAGTGAGAAATACTTTTACTGCTATATGTAACAATATCAACAGAATGAATTTGTTGTGAAGCTGAATGGGATACATGACTGTATAAATTCATTATTTTTTATGTCTTGGTAAGGTTATCACAGCTTTCAAAAATACCTCACATTAAAGCTCGATCTAAATATGTAGGAAAAAGTGAACTTAGAATAATTTACTGACACAATAACTTAAATGAAGCCTGAGAAAGCAGAAACAATTTTTGCTCTATAAAAAGACCTCATAGTCTTCATATATTGAGCTATTCTGAAAGTCTACCTCATGCTTTCAAATGCTTTCAGTAGAAACAGAAGCATATGACCTAGGTTATAAGCTCAGTTCTGGTTGTACCATATGGCTTATTGGCAAATATTACCAGTACATGTCATGTGTAGCAAGCAAGTCATCTTTCATTCAAGGCTGATTCCTAGGCTAATTTCAAGCTTTTTCTCTCAGGGTTTTCATTAAGTTTCAAAGCAAACAGCAAAAACTGCAAGGTAGATGGCTAACAAAAGTGCAATTTTCACTCCATTGTTCTTAGTTTCAGAAGATTTTGCAGGAAATATTGTTAGAAATATATACAGTGAATTTTGCCCCTAATTGGCTCTTAATATAGAAATCCCAGTATCTACTTGCAGCTTTTTTGCTGTCTCTACGTTCCTCTAAAACACTGTTCCCTCCTTTAATCAAATCCTCCTCCATCATCAAAACCTCCACCATCAAATCCACCACCATCATCAAACCCCCCACCACCATCAAACCCACCATTGTCACCATAATGTTCATGATACTCAGGGCCTCCATAGTGATGGTGCTCGTGAAAGTGATCCCCACCACTATGGAAGTGGTCATGATCATGGATATGGATATGTGACCCGTGCCCATAGTAATGAGGTCCATGCAGAGCATTTGCCATTACTGCTCCAGCTGCCATTCCAACCAAGAGGTCTCCACCTCTGTCTCTATCCTGGACCACAACTGTCTGAGGTTGCTGAATGACCCCAGGAGTTCCATATCCAACGGGCTGACCAGGATAACGCTGGTTGTAGTAAGCTGGTGGTGGTCCACGTTGTTGTGGATAGACTGCTTGTCGTGGGTAAGATGATGGATATTGCACTGGAAATAGGAAATTTATCAGAAACTGTTATGAGGGAGACATTGTTTGATAAATATCTCAATGTTTCTGATGATGGAGGTGACTCAGTTAACTGTTAATTCCACAGTCAGATACCATTTATTAAGTTATTTGTTACATAGCACAACAGAGGCATTATGTGACAAAATGTTGGAAAAAAATGGAAAATTTTCTGCTAAGTTGCAGGTAAGCTGGCATACAAGTTAAAACACCACTTAATATTTCATGCCATCTTCAATCATGCTCTCTTCACACACAACAACCATCAGTGGTCAGCATTTGCCAGTAACAGTGCACTGTTACCCTCTGATTCCAGCTTTTTTTACAATCTCGCCCACGAGCTGAGACTTTTCACAAGAAAGAGTCTCATATCTACCCTCCGGCAGAAAGCTTCCCAACAATTAACATACATAGGACAAACATTTTCTTAAAATTGGCGATACTAACCTACGGTTTGAGTTCCACTGTATTGTGGTGTTACCACAGTCGATTGCTGAGTTGTTATCTAGTAGTAAACAAACCAGAAATAATAATACGGTTTATGTTACAGAAGTTACTAATCCTGCGTTACATCTTTTCACTAGTTGTGAGAGTTGAGACAAGTGTCTTTTCCAGATCAATGGCTTTCATTTCTAGCTAAAGCATCGTTAGGGAGCAAAGTATACAGTTTTGAAAACTCCAATAGGTTATAGTAAGGGAAAATTTAAAGAATAACTTGGGAGGATGAAGAAACAATTCACTTGACCAATTTTATTATGGCCATTGGTGTTCTACAAAATTGGTGTCGATGTCTTGACGTTAAGTATACGCTTGTCTTCATTACTTCCTGATTAATTAAACGAGATAATGGTCGACTGGATGTTCTAAAAATCAGCCTCAAAAGAGAAATTAAAACAAATCAAGTCACCTGCGTGACAGCAATTTAAGGGAAAGCAGTAAATCGAACGATTGCAACTCAGAGAAAAGATTATTTCCCTCTGGTTTGAACTCTTACCACAGCACCCGACGAAGAACTCCCGCAACCCATGAAGAAACAATTATAAACGAAAAAGCACCATGGTGAAAAATCGTCTACATTTGCACAACATTTATCACGAGTATTGAAGATTGAACGAAGAAAATCGATTACTAGCAACTAATTCTAGTCAGAGCGCCTGCGTATGACGTGCGGGTTCCATGGTAACGATGGCAGCAAAAACAGCTGGGACATTTAAAGTGAAAAACATGACGTAGTATTTTGGAGAAATTTTGTATATACTTCCCTTGGCCTGTGAAAACAATTCTTCCACGCATCATTCGAGATTCTCGCACCAGACGCTAATCCTGGCATCAGAGAGGTGTTTTTCCAGGTTATTCAAAAGAGCATTCCAGAAATCGTACCGTCTCAGGTTGAGAATCTTCACGGAAAATTCTGATTTTTTCGCTTTACTTCTCGTATTCGTGAATAATAAAAAATAATTTTCCTTCTTCGACTGCCGGCTCGATTAATTCGGCTGAGCCCGAAATTCACAAACAATTTCAATCTTAAAATAAAAATTCCTTTCTTCGACATAGTGATATAATGTGGCGGAAACCGAAGGTCGATTTTAGATATTAGTCTTCTTGTTGTTGTTGTTGTTTTTGTTCTTATGTTTCAGTTTGTCATATTTTAGTTGTTTGGTTCTCTGTCTATCTTCTTTATTTTTCATCTTTTTTTCCTCGCCGGTAACACTGATGGGGTGTATCTGATTACGTGTTAAGGATGTCAAAACTGGTGGAAATTTTACACTTACTTTTTAAGTTTGTTCTTACTAGTAATTGCTCAAGATTATCCGAATCTAAACTGCCAACCGCAACAATAAAGTTTATAATGTCAAATACGACTTAAATCTGTGGTAATGTTATAGAGTCAACGAAAGTTTTCAATACTTTTCAAATGCAAGGCCGTTACCACTTGGGCAATGTAGCGTTAAGATACACCATAACACTTCAGTTTTCCCAATGTATAATATCCTTTTTCGTGCGAGCCATTTAAGTCTCCGAGTCTAATTTGTGTTACAGGCAGAACCGCCTTGTCCGTCAACAGACCGCCATCCTCTCTCCAGCCACTGAAACTGCCTCTACAATTACACATGTGACCGCTGGAACAAGAATTTGTTACTCCGCATGCGCACTTATTGTCATGTCCTGTAGCTCCTCCCCAATAGTTCATCCGCGTTCCACTGCGTGACACCCACCAAGCAAAACCAGCCTCGAAAAACGCTACACCAGCTGTACACTCAAAGTTGAGGAACTGTTCGCAATTTTGTGAGACTCGAGTTAGTGCTGCTAGTTGAGCAATACTGACTCCGGTGTATTGCACATCTTTTCTGTAACATCCAGCACCACCACATCCCCCTGATTTGTAATCAACAAAGGTTCTACTCTCACTGTCATGATTAATGACCGTCACGCCAACTCCACCTTTGTCACTCATGTCACAGTACACATTGAAGGGTGTCACGCCTCCTCTGTCATCAGGATAAATCATATAAGTACCTGAAGATGTTCCACCATTGTGTGTTTTTATGTCACTACAAGAGGTTGGTTTTCGAACTTCAAGCACAGTAGTTGCAGAAACAAAGCGATGAAAGTTTCGTGCGATGCAAGTGTAGGATCCAGCGTCGTGGCGAGCAACATTTTTTAAAAGTAGAGAGCCATTTGAATAAAGGATATGACCTGAGGGCAGACCTTGGCCCGTCCGCTGCCACACGACTTCTCTTGCTCCTTGTGCTTCGCAAGTCAGTAATACATTTTCTGAAGGTATGAATGAACGTTTATGGGGAGGGAGTAATGTAAACTTGAGTTGTTCAAACACGATGACTTGTGTATGGGCCGAGTCCTCGTTAAGAATGTTCTTTGCCGAACATATGTAGTCTCCGCCGTCTGTTTTAGTCACATTGGTTATTTCCAATCTGCCATTAAAAACTCTTGATCTTTCGTTGGACATGTGACCGACTGCTTTTCGCCACGTGACCGTTGGTGTTGGCTGACCAGTAGCTTGGCAATTCAGACTCACTTTGTGTCCTTCTTCAACGATAACAGATGAGGGTTTTTGAATGATTGATGCACCGACTGAATAAAAAACAGAGAGGTAAAAAAAAGGTGAGTAAACTTTCCAAGTAACCCTCGAGGTGATAATTGTAATCATAATTTTTTCCGTGGGGTTGATTTTTAAAATGATGGATTTTTGTTAGTTTAGGTCAGCTTAACAACTGAATGTTTTATTTCTTACCTTGAACAGTCAACCTAGCCAATGACGTCATAACCCCAAGAATATTCCTCGCTTCACAAGTATAGGTTCCATTATCTTTTAACGTGACACCATTGATGACCAGGCCACCAGCAGTTGGCACGACTCGTTTGTCTGCAAGAAGACTGGAGTTATCTCTCAGCCATGTGACTTTAGGCTGTGGGTTTCCTTCAACCTCACATTGAAACGAGGCTGTACCAGTTTCGTTTACCACTATCGGCATTGGAGGTGTAACAATAGAGGGAGCTGAGATTGATTTACCAGGCTCGCCCCTAGCTCCAGGAGGGCCCAAAGGTCCGAGAGGTCCCTGAATGCCCTGGGGGCCCTGATTTCCTTTAGGTCCCTTTACTCCCTGTGGCCCAGGTGGTCCATTTTTACCTGGAGGGCCTCTTTGACCAGGTCTGCCTCGTCTTCCCCTGATGCTCTTGGGGCAATGAACACTGCAGGCTTGGCTCTTGATAGCGAGTCGTACTTCTTTTCTGATCGATTCACGATCGATGGTTACGCTGGCGTTTGATCTCCCGTCTGTATTTTTCACTTGCCTTTTTTGACGAGTTTGAAGTTCTGCAAGAGACATCACAGTATAAGTGCGGCTACGTTCCACTTATCTTATTAGGACACTTCTAAGATGCATAATATCTCTGCTTTAAAACGCGGGAAACTTCGGAACCTCTTGTAGATAAAATAATATTAAGCCTCGAAAATGGCCTATCTAGAAGCCTCGATTTCCAGTAGCTGCTTCAAAAATCAGTGAACTCGACATAGGGATAGAACTTGAGCCGAAGCTAGAGATTATTTTCGTTAAAGTAGCAATTTCTCGATCGCGAAACTCGACCAACGATTTGTTGTGTATATATTTAATTTTTAATTGTACCTTCAAGTGAACAATAACTTAAACGCTTCTTTCCAAAGCACATTCACCTGCATGATTCAGTCGCAAAGTCGTAACTTCTGGTGTATGAACTCTCCCATAAAGCCTTCCTAAGTTTATATTTTAGTCTTGGTGTGGCCCATGGATTCCGTTAAGAATTCGGGTAGTTCTTCTACAAAAGTACCCATCATTGCAAAAGGAGAGGAAGGAATTTCTCTTCTTTAAGACTGCTTGTCATAGTTTTGTAGTATTTGAAATAGAGCTAGAACTTTTTTTAATTGAAACGACACGAAAGAAAGCCGAACATGTTGCCAATGGAGTAGAAAAGTAGCTGAATTTATTTAAAATTGACTGAAGCATAGAGGAATGAAGAATATTTAAAGTGACAAAAACCTTCATTAGGATTCTTCCTATTTTTGAAATTGAACGAGCTTTCCCGGAAAGCTAAAGGAAAGAAAATATGTTGTTTCCAGCGAAACTGATTTTTTTTCCTGTCGTTATTGCTGAAAGGTTCGGCTTCCGTCCTGTCGGAGTGTCATCCTGTTTTGCTCACAGGAACTTACTTCCTCGTTTGATTGAAGTAACGCTTTTGATCGGAATGAAACCATTGTTTTTATCGTAAAAAAAAATGTGAAGTAAATTAACATTACTTGCTGACCTCATGATTTGTCAACTTTATTCCTTTGAAATGATATGCACCTATAAAAAGATGGCAAAAGCGATGCTTCTAATCATCACGAACTTTGCGTGACCCCTTGGGTTTCGTCAGTGGACCTTCTTTGTCTTGAGAAATTCTAAAGTCATGAGAATTTTCTCCCTTTAGAAGCTAAGAAGCTCACAATAACAATAACAGTTTTCTTGGGTTGAGAGCCACTTGATTGAAGATTCAGAGATATTCACAAAAGAAAGATAAGACGAAAATTCAGACTGAATTTCAAATGGAAACCTTTCAAAATTTCAGATAAACTTTTCAACTTTCATAACGTTACTCAGCATCTGCATTGAGTGACTTCTACTGCTTCTTGAGATTTTTTGAGTTTAAACCCACCTTCATTTGGGTAAGGATATAAAATATTCATCTCAGTCGGCTTTTCGTCATTTTCTAGGTTCTTCAGCTCGAGTTTCTCTTCTTTTGGTTGATTCAAGACTTGAAACATTTGTCGATGAGCGTGAAGTTCGATCTCGACGTGAATCAGTGCCACGACGCAAACAACGGAGAGAAATAACGATGAAAACACCAGAGAGTTAGAAACTGGCTTTGCCTTTGATTTCTCCATAACACGGAACGGAAGGCGAAACTGTGGTAAGATCTGTCTAACATGAAAATAGCTTCTTCAAACTGCAACGCATGTATTTATAATCACAGCGAGACATTACGTGTGGGTATGGAGTTCTTGCCCTCGAGTGACCTTTTCTTTTTGGTATCAGCTTGCACTATAGTCACGTTTCATAAATTTTTTTTCATCAAAGCTTTCTCAGTTTCCACCAGAACTACCCCGGTCAGCTAAGGATTTGCAATTGCAATTGTGACAATGTCACAGTCGTTTGGATGCAACCGTGTTCTGAATATCTTTATTGCGAAAAGTTATTGGCCGATGCAACGTGGAATTGACGTTGTTTTTCCTGTTCAGAGGGTGTCAATGAGGTGATAGCTTTTACGGCTAACGGTTAAAGTTTTGGCCAATTTACGGCTAACAGTTAACGTCTTTTCATTGTTTCCATCAGACATTTTTTACGGTTAACGTTTTTTACAACTAACGGTTAAAATTTGTCAATTTTTACGCCTAACGGCTAAAGTTTAAGGCCGTGTGATGGCTATCGGTTAACCCCATTAGGGACCTCTGTTCAAGGAGTCACGGTGTGCTTGCCAGAAAAGGAATAACGATTCAGGATTTCTATAGCCTTAGACTTCGGATTAGTCCACTTCTTCATTTGACTTTTCAGATATTTATCTTTCAATGGGTGCTGCATGACGAGCCAGACGTTCTTAGCAACCGAAAAAAGAGCTTTGGATCCTGCTGAGATCGAGGAGTTTTACTCCACGATCTCAGCTTGACGTCCAGCAGCTTGCAACATTCCATTGTAACAATATCCCTGCTACTGATCATTTATGTTACGCTGAAAGTGCGAACTTTCGCGCGAGCGTGTTATAATCCTGAAACGAGAGTGAGCGTTTATAATTAAAATTTCTATTTTGGTAATTAAAAACGTGTCAGTGAATGTATGCCACGTTTGGAGTGAATGACGTATTTTGGCTCTTTGATTTTTATCAATAGGCCGGGAACAAAAGCGAAAGCGGACGAGCCGACTTTATTTGCTGACTTTCCAAGTCAGCTTTCCTTTTCTCAAACCGCTCTATTTTCTGGACCGTAAACCGCCAGACAAATACGTACGTGCCAGCAAATCGATGCTAAGAAAGAGTATAATAGACCCTTTTTGTTGAACGAATCTCGGATTTCGTCATTTTGGGTCATTTTTAACACTCACGCGAAATTCCCCCTTTTTTAAGTCTGCCTGAAATGAACAAGGGACGAACCGGACGCCACGACTTTTGCCTTCGATTAATGCACGCAACACGCTCACGCTACGACTACAAACGAAACGCGTATGTCGATCAAAATGAGAACGTTGCGGAGTTTGACGGCGAAATTTAGCCGTTTAAACCGTGAAGTAGTGCGAATTCAGCATGTTAAATTTTTGATACTGTAAAATTTCGGTTATAAGCCCTTGGCTAATACTAACTACTTAATAACCGGGCGCGAGGGCTTAACTGTAAAATTCCAGACTGAGGGATGAAATTTTTGCTTTATGAACCGAGCCTCTGGGCGAGGTCCATAAATCAAAATTTCAGCCCGAAATCATAGTATGGAATTTTACAGTAAAGCCCGAGCAAACAAGGTTATTAAGTTTTTTTTATAATATGGCTTCAAATAGGTAAAGCGCGTGAAATAGAGTGAACTTATACATTGCCTTCATTTTCCGTCACAATTTCGTCAGGATAATAAAATTCAGAAAAGAAATGTTTTTTCAGAACGCATAGTTAAAGAAGAGATACGTTTTTTGTTCAATTCCTTGCTTTTTTAACGAAGTTCCTTTCAGCGAAAGTCACTAAGTTCGCTAGGTTTTGTAAACCAAAACCGTGGCGGAAAAAATCTGCTATGCCCGTGGGCGTTTACCGGGGGATTACGGACCGCTAATTAACCAATCTGAGCGCGCGTGCTATCGCAGCCATATAATAAAACTTTGTAAAGGGTTTTGGGTAGGTTTAGCGGATTGAAAAGCGTTTAGAAACAAGCCATGGTAATGTTGATCTAAATTCGTTTTTAATTTAAAGTCATATTAAAGCAAAATTTCCAGTTAGCACTGTCATCCAGCAGAGGGGGGAAGCGGGGTTATCGGGGGGCCTATAACCGGATTGTTTTGTCTGCAGGTAGATAATCTAACCAGAATTTTACAGTATACACTTCGGGTCGTTTTACACGGTACGAAATTATCGCAGTGTATTCAACAATTTCCCAGGCTGAAGTCGCAACACTTTATATTTTAAAAGCCAGCCGTCTATCATACTGCATTTTCTTTTATTTCAACCAGTACACGACTGAAATAGGACACATCCAAAGCCCGCTCTCTCCCACCCACTATATGATGCTACAGTTCCCACTGAGGCAAGCTTTCACACGCGAAGTGAAAACACTTGGTATCGTTATCGATCAGTAGGAATGCCTGCGAGTGTGTTAATCGACCGAACTACATAAGTTGAATAAGTACGCTACGGTTTTTTTTTTTTTTTTTTTTGAATCATTGGTTCTCGCCCCCTTTTGCTTTTTGTTTTCGGCACCACGTTTCCGTATTACAATTCCATATTATTTGAAATGATCCCCCCCCCCCCCACGAAAAAAAAAAAAGAAAATTGGATGATGAATAAATTTGGAACTTATTGAACAATTATTTGTTTGTTCATTCAAAGAGGGTATTCTTACGTTAAAAAAATAGCCGAATAGCCGCTATGATGGAAAGGGTATTCTGATAATAGTAATGAAAGGTAGCATCGTGAGGGAATAACATCATTTTCCAGGTTCTCCCATACCATAATCTAACAGAAATACTTAACAATTATTCCACGAGTACGCATTGGATATGAGCTGGTAGATAGCCAACCAGAGGATTGAAGTTGGCTATAACCATGTCTTACCCAACACACGCGAACCAAAATACTTATTATGCTATATATCCCAGAAGCACTCAGGCATACAACTATGCCAGGACTTCAACTTGGGTGAACCAAAGAGGATATATAACACTTGCTAGAACTTCAAAACCATGTGCGAACCAAAGTACTTATTATGTTATATATCCCAGAAGCACTCAGGCATACAATTATGCCAGGACTTCAACCTGGGTGAACCAAAGAGGATATATAACACTTGCTAGAACTTCAATATCTTGTGCGAACCAAAATACTTATTATGTTATATATCCCAGAAGCACTCAGGCATACAACTATGCCAGGACTTCAACCTGGGTGAACCAAAGAGGATATATTACACTTGCTAGAACTTCAAAACCATGTGCGAACCAAAGTACTTGTTATGTTATATATCCCAGAAGCACTCAGGCATACAATTATGCCAGGACTTCAACCTGGGTGAACCAGAGAGGATATATAACACTTGCTAGAACTTCGATACCATGTGCGAACCAAAAGTACTGCTCATGTTATATATCCCAGAAGCACTCAGGCATACAATTATACCAGGACTTCAACCTGGGTGAACCAAAGAGGATATATAACACTCACTAGAACTTCGATTCACCATGTGCGAACCAAAATACTTATTATGTTATATATCCCAGAAGCACTCAGGCATACAACTATGCCAGTACTTCAACGCAATGATTTCAATCCAGATAATGAACAAGTAGATCTGCTGAAAAAATGAAAAGTGAACCAGACTTTTCTTACTCATGCATTGT